>NC_056731.1:39352435-39452575 GCF_019279795.1 Protopterus annectens | reverse complement strand
TTTCGGGGGGCCCAAACAGTCATGCCAAAAAGTAAAGCATTCTGCACAGTCATGCCCAGTAAATGCACAGGCCTTACGCACACACATGATGTCATCCATTGGTACAGCCTATGCTGTGGCACATATCACCCTGTGCATATGATGAAGTCTCTGCCACATAATGTGAGCTACACCATTGGTGTGCACGGTTATGCAAACATATTCTGATGCACAGGGTGGACAACATAGTGAGAGGTGGTGATACCTGTGTCTGCATAGTATGTGATGTGTATGTTGTGGTGGCTGTGTATGGCAGGTGACAGGTGCGTATGTGATGTGGTTTGTGCACTGACATCATGCAGCAGATACCCATGTAGTGCAGGTGCAGCATTCATTGTTCTGTGTACACAGTATGCTTGGTTACATGTGTACACCATATTGGTTCAGTTAACCCGCACTTATGGTGTACTTGCATGTGCCCACGAGCATATGCCACGTGGGGTACACAGGCACATCTGGCAATAGCAGCATAGCACAGGTACCAGAACCGCATGGACCCTACATAGGTACAGGCGCACATGTACATACCAGGCTATGTGCCCTACAGCATGTAAACCTAGCAAGACTGTGTGTGGCTGCTAACACCCTTAGGATGAGGGTACCACATCCATCAGTTTCCTGTCCCTGTCCAGCACTGACACAGAGATGATGCCTGCATACCATGATCACACATCCACACGCATGATTACTCCTGCACAAAGGCAGTCGGGCCTCTGCTTCACATGGGCTGGCAATCCTCCGTGTTGTAGGGGGTCTCTGGGCGCTGACCCTGTCCCAGCACACCCTAGTCATCTTTGGTGAGGTGTGATGTTGCTTCTGTGTGGTGTGCCCAGCCCAGGAGGGTGGAACGTCCATGTCACCCAGGTTGGACATGGCTGTGTATGTCAGGCACAGATCACCACAGAGCAGACGTGCTGGGAAGGTATACAGCCGGAGTCCCTTGGTCAGGGCAGTGTGAGACACATGTCCCACCTTTATCCCACCTGCGGAATGTTTGTGGTCCTTCCCAGTGCTGCAGGTGTCAGGTTAGTACAGCCCACATGTGCCATTGTATGCAATCATTGCTGTGGTGTGTGATGTACAGGGGTACAATGAACACCCATGATGTGGATGTGATTCCTTCCAGACAGGTGGCCACAGTGGAATGTCTTCCCACCCACATTGGCATTGTGTGTTGACAGAGGTTACTGACAGGTGTGGTACCCATTTCCATGAACACGCCCACCATGTTGAATGGATCACCACCCACATGTTACAGCAAACATGTCCTTCACACTGGGTAGGTCTGCACCTTCTCTGGCATGTAGCAACAGGCCATGGCTGCACAGTTATCACCATGCCTAGGTGGATGTCCGTCAGATGGGTGTTGGGTATGGTGGCCGTGTGCAGTCATCTGCATACCTTGTCTGCCACAATCTGCGGCATGCATTGTAAGGTCGATGCAATGGCAGGCCCAGGACGGAGCCCTGTGGGCCACCGAGACCAGCAGTCTGACACGGCACCAGGAACACACCCCTGTGGTGTGACCTCAACCATTCTGAGAACCATCATGTGACTTATGTCCCCACATGTACGCTGGTGAGCCCATGAGACCCACGTGGAGTGTGTCTGAACGCCCACCAGGGCATTAGTGTGCAAACCCCACCTACCATCAATGGCCTTGGTGACTGCTCCAGACAGGATGAGCAGGTTTGGGAGGCAGCATCTGTTTGACTAAGTTGTTGTGGGTATGTTCCATTGGCTGTACACCACTGTTTGTATTCATGGGCACCTGTATGGCCCTCCCCGCAGCTTTGCAGACAAGGCTTGTCATTGATAGGTGTAATGTCTGCAGTCCATAACAGCACCTGGCAGAGTGGGACCACAGATGCCATATGCCATCCAGCACCTAGCTGTGTAAGGCTAACATGAGACAGTGGCCTTGTGTGGGTGAGGGCCTCAATGAGTTGGGTAGCACAGCCAGGACACCATCGGGGCCATTGGTGCTGTGTTAACCACCCAGATATCAGATTACCCAGGCATATGAGATGTTTCGAGGCTAGACTCTGGTGGATGGATATGTCCCTCTTGGGGTTGGATGTGCATGACACATGTCCGCTGGTTTGATGACAATGTCTGGGTGCAGTGACTGTTGTACCATTCTGGATCATTTCTGGCCATGTTCATGCCCACCCATGTCCCTACCACAGTTGAGGAAGGCCCTATGGTTGTCTCATGTGCTCTGCAGTACCACTACCACAAGCGGCCTTGGATGATTGTATGTGTGTGGCCGTATGTTGACGCTGGTATGAATGGTGATGGCTTCCTGGTACTGATAATGCCCGTCATGTATTAGCTCCAACTGTGATGTACGGTTTGTCAGTGGCTGTGGTCCACCAGACCATGTGCCTACCTGGTGGACAAGGTCTGATGTTATCATGATCACTTGGTGCAGACATCCCTGTGTGTGCTCAGAGAAGGCATTGTGGGAGTTGGCACTGTGTTCACCACTGGCATGGTGGACTTGTAGGGTACCACATGGTCGATGATGCCTGTGGTTTGCTGTGAAGAGGTCCTCACTTAGTCTCCCATGCCAGTGTGTGGGTGCAGGATGATTACCAGTGGATACACTATATGGTCTGACATCACCATTGAGGGATGTACATCCTGTGTGGAGCATTTCCTCCCCATGTGATGGGCAGAACTGGTATACGCCCCCTAGGGGTATGGTTCATGGCTGTTTCACAGCGGTCATGTATGAACACCCACCCTGGCAGGGGTGTTGCTCATGGGTAATGTTCAGTCGTATGGGTGCTTGATGTCACCCAACACGGTGTTGTTGGGAGAGCATGTACACCACCAGTGTCCTCAGGATGGCTGTGCAGGTATCCTGATTTGGGAGGGTGTCTGTAGTGCACATGTAGCGGTCCTACCCATGGTTAATTGCACCATATTCCGCTGTAATGGCCACGCCTGACATGGCCCTGTTGGTGTGGGCACACACGATGGTCCACATTCTGCCACCCATGCTGTTGCACCATGTATGCATCTGTGCTATGTGCCAGTCTATGTCTGAGCATGCCCAGTAAGCAGTTGTGTGTAGATGGACACAGCCAGTGCACACCGCACCCGACTGCAGTAATACCGGTGCATGCCTGTATCCCTTCGCAACGGCACGTCTGTGCCATGGCTGGGTTGTTGTGTGGCTGGACACCGACGGTCCACATTCTGCCACCCATGCTGTGCACCATGTGTATGCATGTGTGCTCTGTGCCGAGTCTGAGTGTCTGAGCATGCCCAGGCAGTTGTGTAGATGGACACACAGTACAGTGCACACCGCGCCATGTACCCCGGGTATGCCTGTCCCTTCCAGAACCCACGCCTGTGCCATGGCTGGGTTGCTGTTGTGTGGCTGACACACACACGACGGTCCACATTCTGCCACCCATGCTGTTGCTCCATGTATGCATGTCTGCTCTGTGCCAGCCTAAGTGTCTGAGCATGCCAGTAAGCAGCTGTGTAGATTGACACACAGACAGTGCACACCGCACCGACTGTGATACCGTGAGTATGTCTGTCTCCTTTGCAACGCTAGGTGGAGGTGGCCAGTACACCCGCCGGGTACGACAGTGTCACCGATGTCTGCAACTGGCTGTAGTGGCTAATGCATCCTGCGCCATGGTGACCATCCAGGTACACATATGTGGCTGTCATGCCACATTGGCTGCCTACATCCTGCAGGGATGTCCCATAGGTGTGTCATGTGGTGCATCCGCATTCCGTCATGATGTACTGATCACTGATGGTATTGTTTCAGCATGCGTTACTCCGCCACCTTGGGATGCAGGCTGGACGCGCATCTGTCTTCATTCCCTATGGACGCATTGTCTGCAGATGATGTCACCCACCTAGGTATGCCTCTGACAGTGCTGTGCTCAGTAATCCTGCAGCGTCTGTAACTGCTGTAGTGAGTTCATGTAGCAGGCGAGGTCCACTCCCCGGCCCTTGTGTGTGTGTGTGTGTGTGTGTGTTTCCAGCTGCCTCTGCAGATGAACTGCTTTTAGACGTGCACACATACCTGCCATTGCCAGCTATTGTCTTACAAGAGATGTCACCCGCCTAGAAGTATGCCTCTGACAGCGCCCAGTGTAACTCGGTGTGCTCTGTAAATGCTTCATACTGTAGTGAAATCATGTAGATAGGCGAGGTTGACCCCGCCCTTCCTGTGTGTGTGTTTCCAGCTGCCTGCAGATGAACAGCTTTAGACGCTCCAACACATACATGGCTATTGCCGGCTATTGTCTTAGTGATGTCACCTAGAAGTATGCTGACAGCTGTGCTCAGTAAACTCGGTAGTGTTCTGTAAATGCTTCATATAGTGAAATCATGTAGATAGGTAGGTTCGACTCCGCCCTTCCGTGTGTGTGTGTGTGGTGTGTGTCAGCTGCTGCAGATGAACAGCTTTTAGACGCTTCTGCAACACATACATTGGCTATTGCCAGCTATTGTCTTGAGTGATGTCACCCGCCCAGAAGTATGCCTCTGACAGCTGTGCTCAGTAAACTCGGTAGCGCTCTGTAAATGCTTCATACTGTAGTGATGTAGATAGGCGAGGTTCGACTCCGGCCCTTCCGTGTGTGTGTGCATGTGTGTGTGTGTGGGTGTGTGTGTTTCCAGCCTCTGCAGATGAACATTTTTAGACGCTAACACATACCCGGCCATGGCTATTGTCTGCCAAGTGATGTCACCCACCCAGAAGTATGCCTCTGACAGCGCTGCTCAGTAACCCTAGCTGTTCTGTAAATGCTTCATACTGTAGTGAGATCATGTAGATAGGCGTAGGTTTGACTCCCAGCCCTTGCGTGTGTGTGTGTGTTTCCTCTGCAGATGAACTAGCTTTTAGACGCTTCGCAACACATACCTCGGCTATTGCCAGCTATTGTCTTACAAGTGATGTCACCCACCTAGAAGTATGCCTCTGACAGCGCTGAGCTCAGTAAACTCGGTAGCATGTTCTGTAAATGCTTCATACTGTAGTGAGATCATGTAGATAGGCGTGGTTCACCCGGCCCTATGTGTGTGTGTGTGTTTCCAGCTGCCTCTGCAGATGAACTAGCTTTTAGACGCCAACACATACCGGCTATTGCCAGCTATTGTCTTACAAGTGATGTCACCTGCCCAGAAGTATGCCTCTGACAGCACTGTGCTCAGTAAACCCGCATGCTCTGTAAATGCTTCATACTGTAGTGAGATCATGTAGATAGGCAGGTCTGACCGCCCTTCCATGTGTGTGTGTGTGTGTTTCAGCTGCCTCTGCAGATGAACTAGCTTTAGACGCCGCAACACATACCATTGCGGCTATTGTCTTACGACTCATGTCACCCGCCTAGAACTATGCCTCTGACAGTTCTGTGTTCAGTAAACTCGGTAGCCGCTCTGTAAATGCTTCATACTGTAGTGAGATCATGTAGATAGGCGAGGTTCGACTCCGCCCCGCGTGTGTGTGGTGTGTGTTTCAGCTGCCTCTGCAGATGAACTAGCTTTTAGACGCAACACATACCGCTATTGCCAGCTAATGTCTTACGAGTGATGTCACCCGCCCAGAAGTATGCCTCTGGCAGCGCTGTGCTCAACCCGGTAGCGCTCTGTAAATGCTTCATACTGTAGTGTCATGTAGATAGGCGAGGTTCGACCTGCCCTTCTGTGTGTGTGTGTCTGTGTGTTTCCACGTGCCTCTGCAGATGAGCTAGCTTTTAGACGCTTCGCAACACATACCGGCTATTGGCTATTGTCTTACAAGTGATGTCACCCGCCCATAGATGCTCTGACAGCTGTGCTCAGTAAACCGGTAGCGCTCTGTAAATGCTTCATACTGTAGTGAGATCATGTAGATAGGCGGGTTCGACTCGCCCTTCCGTGTGTGTGTGTGTGTTTCCAGCCCTGCAGATGAACTAGCTAGGCCTTTGCAACACATACTGGCTATTGCGCCATTCTTATGGATGTTGCCACCCACCTGTACATGCCTCTGCTGGCTTGTGCCCGGCAGAAAGCACATTCCATACCTGTGTTGTACACCAGTGCTTGGGTCTGTGGGTGTGTGGTCAAACAACATGCCTGCCATGTGTGTGTGTGTCCATGCCCCAGCTGCATGGGTTCATACAGCTTTTTGTGGTTTACGATAACACACCTATCCTGCCGCCATCCCTTACATGCAGTGTGTACCGCTGTGTGTTCTGGTGGCGACCACCGTAGCGTGATCTCCAGTACCATGCTGGTGCTGGGGTGATGCTGTGTACATGACACACGTGCCACATGTGTGTGTGTGTGTATATCTACATTCCATGTTGTCCGATGCCGCTCTAGCATGACGCTGTCTTTATGTATCACATATGCAACATATACATACAGGTGTATGATCCACTATTGTCCATGCACTGTCCGTATTCCAGAACACCGTATGACATCTGCTGGATACCGTAACACACTAGCTGCAGTGTACGCATACTTTACACCCTTGTCTGTACTGGCTAGTTATGGTGTGTGTATGTCTACCTGTGCTGTATGCATGGTTGTGTGTGTATCGCTACAGCCATCTGCATGTGTCGCCACCATGGCTAATCCGTGTGGTTTTATGTGCACGCCTGCACATACCTGCAGACTGCTACCCTCCTCCTATGCGGCTTAGATCGATGCTGCCCAGGCTGTGGGCTCTGGCACCCACCACCACAGCACATGGTGCCCCATCATGTATACACACACACCCATAGACAGGTGGTAGTAGTGCGGCGCCCTGGCCAGCCCAGGAATGCTGTGCCCACGGCCGGATGTGTGATCACAAGGCATGTGCCACATGCGCCACGATGTCCAGGTTGTAATACCGAGGGACTCATCACCATGCCATAGTATGCGGATCATTTGGTTTAGTAGGTGGAGGGTTGCCCACACTGTGGGGTGTGATGTGATATCTGCCAGGAGCAAGCCCCTGAACATGGATGTAGTTTGGTACAGATGCAGCACACTGGCCCACTCATTCAGGTACACGGTATTACAGTATGCTGATAGCCATATCATTGTTAGATCATTCAGTGATGAGTACGCATAGTACAATATCATATGATACATGTGTTAATAGGATGCCTTCTGATGTTAACATATGTGTGTCATTGCGTATGCTGTGGTTACTGTTCATTGTTTGCACAGAAGGTCACATGAAGTGTAAGGGGATATATGTCTGGACTTGTTATGTACGCCCCCTGGCACTGGTGATAGCTGACATGTCATGGAGTAACCTGATAGTGACCTGTGTGGTGAAACGCTACGTGACTGTATATCTACCTGTGTGTGGCTGTGCCATGGTGCCAGGGTGTTTGATGTGGATTATGTATCCATGGTCAATTGACATTAACAGTATTACTACTGAAGGATGTCCTTCATTGGTGACGCCATAGTTTCACCATCGTGATGGCTTTCCTAGGATGTGCCACGCCAGGTGTTCCACAGGTCATGTCTGCAGTACGGGAGCCGGTGAACCCATTCTGTTGGCATATTGACAGCTGTGTACGGTATTGGACAGTGGTCTGCTTTGTATGTGGAGTGTCTACTGGTTTCCCATCTGTATTCCTGTGCCTCACTGCAGCTGTGTGATTACACCAGTTGCGGTTATGGGTGCCATCTGTACGCTGTCCATCCATGTCTACTGGACACTGGTATGGAGCAGTACACATTTCACACTCACCGTGCGGTATGCTTTGCATATTAGTGGGGAGTAAGGCACGTGACCGCCATCCCTCCCACGGTGCGGACAACGCATCTGCCAAACAACACCGAGTACATTGCATACCCAGGATCCCATGGATGCAGCCTCGACGGTACCCATTACACATCCTGCATGTGGAATGGGATGTTATCTATGGGCTCTACAATATGGGAATATCTGTACATATCACGCTTCATGGACAGTGTCATCAACCCTGCACGCTGGGGTGCATATGTCTGGCTGTACCAGAACACTGCTGCCGTGTGGTCTCCGCGAGGTTGCATTGTGCGGATGAATCTCTGGCCCTACTATGACAATTGTGCATATGTACAGTGTAGACCTTGTTGGACTGTGTCCATCTGGCCAGTGGGTTTGACCGCTGCATGTTCCCCATCAGCGGATGTGTGTATACCCATATTATGTAGCATGTGACCGGGTATTCTCCGAAACCATGGTGTAGATCCAATGATGCAGGCTAAGAAGCTGTCATCCTCATGTCCCATTGGATATTCCGCCTGTATTGTCACACGGACACACCAAAGAATGTAGATCCTATTAAATCATTGGTGGATGTTCTTCATGGTGTTATAGTGTCAGGATCCTATGACTTTCCACTTGACGTTGTTGGTGTGCCATTAGTATGTGTTCCACAGGTCGCCATGTTCAGGTATGTAGCGAGTGATCCCCATTCACCTTGCTGCAGATTGGGTGCTGTGTACGGTATTCAGACGCGGTCTGACTGTATGTGGAGTCTCTACTGTAGTCCCTATCTGTATTCCCTGTGTTCTGCCTTACCACAGCTGTGTGATTCCACCAGGTTTGCATTTATGGTGCCATCTTGGCCGCACGATTGTCCATGGGAACTGTCCTACTGGACACTGGTATAGTGCCACATTTCACAGCTGCATTTAGCATGCGGTGATAATTAGTGGGAGTAACTGCATTATACCCACATCCTCCCACGGGCGGACAACGGATCATCTGCCAATCAACACCGAGCCCATTTCTGCATACCCACGATCCCATGGCTGCAGCCCTCGTACCTGTTGCACATCCTCCAGTGCGGAATGGGATGTGGATGCACCTGTATGGACTGGACACATATCATGTGCATATCACCTGCATGCATGGACAGTTGTCATTAACCTTGGACATGCTGGTGGTGTATATATAGCTGTGCCGTAGTCACGCTGCCGCTTCATCTGGTCTGCCCGGCAGGTTGACATGGGATAAATTTTGGGTCCTACTGGACACCATGTGCATATGTAAAGTGTAGAACATGTGGACTGTGTCCATCTGGCAGTGTGTTTGACCGCTGCATGTTCAGTCACGGATGTCTGTTTGAGTACCCATATTATGTAGTGCATGAAACCGGGTCTTCCGCCACTGAACCCAAATGGTGTAGTTCCATGATGCAGGCTAACAATTGCTTTCCAATCCGCAGATATCCCATTGGGACATTCGCCTCTGTATTGTCAACTACATGAAGAAACATGTAGATCCTATTAATTCATTGAAGGATGTTCTTATATGTGGACGCCATAGCTTTAACCATCCTATTTCCTAGTTGACGCTTGTTGGTGTGCCATTAGTATGTGTTCCACAGGTCGCCATTTGTTCCGGGTATGGCAGCAGTGATCCCATTCACTTGCTGGTGGGTGCTGTGTACGTATTCGCACAGCGGTCTGACTTTGTATGGAGTGTCTACTGTAGTCCCTATCTGTATTCCCTGTGTTTTGCCTTACTACAGCTGTGTGATTCCACCAGGTGTTGTTATGGGTGCCATCTTCACGCTTGTCCATCCATGGGAACTGCTACTGGACACTGGTAGTAGGGCTGTACACATTTCACAGCTGCATTTAGCATTCTCGGTGGATGATTTGCATTATTAAGTGGAGTAACGCATGTGCTATACCCACATCCTCCACGGGCGGACAACGGATTATCTGCCAATCAACACCGAGCCCCATTTCTGCATACCCACGATCCCATGGCTGCAACCTCGACAGTACCCATTGCACATCCTCCATGTGCGGAATGGGATGTGGACGCACTCTATGGACTGCAACCTGGGGATTCCTGTGCATATGTCCTGCATGTCATGGACAGTTGTCATCAACCTTGAACACGCTGGTGGTACATGTAGCTGTGCCGTAGTCACGGCTCAGGTCTTCTGGTCTAGATCGCGTTGATTGCATTCGGATAATTTTTGGGTCCTACAATGGACACCAATGTGCATATGTAAAGTGTAGAACATTGTACTGTGTCCATCTGGCCAGTGGGTTTGACTGCTGCCGTATGTTCCAGCAATCACGGATGTCTGTTTGAGTACCCATATTATGTAGTGCTACATGAACCGGGTTTCCGCCACTGAACCCAAATGGTGTAATTCCAATGTTGCAGCTAACAATTTTCAATCTGCAGATATCCCATTGGGACATTCCGCCTCTGTATTGTCAACTTATACAACAAAAAACATGTAGATCCTATTAATTCATTGAAGGATGTTCTTTATATGTGGGAACGCCATTTAAACATCCTATAACCATCCTAGTTCACGCTGTGCCATTAGTATGTGTTCCAGGTCACCCATTTGTTCCGCTGTATGGCCAGTGATCCCACTTGCTGGCAGGTTGAGAGCTGTGTACGCCGTATTCGATGGTGGCCTGACTTCTATGTGGAGTGTCTACTGTCCCCTATCTGTATTCCTGTGTTATGCCTTACTACAGCTGTGTGATTCCACCAGGTGTGCAGTTATGGGTGCCATCTGACGCATTTGTCCATCCATGGGGAACTGCCTACTGGACACTGGTGTAGGGCTGTACACATTTCACAGCTGCATTTAGCATTCTCGTGGATGATTTGCATTATTAGTGGAGTACGCATATACCCTCCCACGGGCGGACAACGGATATCTGCCAATCACCGACACCCATTTCTGCATACCCACATCCCATGGCTGCAACCTCGACAGTACCCATTGCACATCCTCCATGTGTGCGGAATGGGATGTGGACACACATCTATGGACTGACTCTGGGGATTCTGCATATGTCCTGCATTTCATGGACAGTTGTCATCAACCTTGAACACGCTGGTGGTGCATATATAGCTGTGCCGTAGTCACGGCTGTCACATCATCTGGTCTCCGATCGCGGTTGACATTGCATGGATAATTTTTGGGTCCTACAATGGACACAAATGTGCATATGTAAATGTAGAACATGTTGGACTGTGTCCATCTGGCCAGTGGTTGTGACCGCTGCTGTCACGAGGATGTCTGTTTGACTACATATTATGTTGTGCTACGAACCCATGTTCTACTACGATTAACCCAAATGGTCTTGCTGTACTGCTGCAGGTTGGCAACTGCTTCAGTAATCCTCAGACAGCCCAGTAGGACATGCCATTGTCAATATGACACAGCCAGAACATGTACCCATTGAAGGATGTTCTCTTTAACGCCATGTTTAACATCCTATGACCTTCCTAGTTCTCGTTGTTGTGGTGCCATTAGTATGTGTTCCACAGGTCGCCCATCTGTTCCGCTGTATGGTAGCGAGTGATCCCCATTTTGTTGCTGGCAGATCGGCTGTGTATGGTCGCGCGGTCTGACTTTGTATGGGGAGTGTCTACTGTACTCCCTATCTGTATTTCCTGTGTTATGCCTTATTGCAGCTGTGTAATTCCACCAGGTTTCCAGTTATGGGTGCCATCTTGGTCGACACTTGTCCATCCATGGGAATTGCCTACTGGACAGTATATAGGGCTGTACACATTTCACACCTTTTAGCATTATCTGGTGGATGCTTTGCATCATTGGTGAGTAAGGCTATACCCACATCCCTCCCACGGGCGGGACAACGGATTATCTGCCAAACAACACCGAGCCCCATTTTGCATACCCAGGATCCCATGGCTGCAACCTCCACGGTACCCATTACACATCCTTCATGTGTGCGGACTGGGATGTGGACTCACTTATATGGACACGACAATCTGGGGATTTCTGTTCATATGTCCTGCATTTCATGGACAGTTGTCATCAACCTTGAACACGCTGGTGGTGCATATGTGCTGTAGTCACGGCTGTACACCATGGGTCGATCGCAGCGTTTCATGTCTCAAATGGGTATATTTTTGGAGTCCTACAATGGACACATGTGCATATGTAAAGTGTAGAACGTGTTGGACTGTCAACATCTGGCCAGTATGTTCCCAATCATGGATGTCTGTTTGACTACCCATATTATGCTTGGCCTATCCATATCCATGCCAGTAAGCGAATACAGCAAACCTTTAGTCCTGGTCATCTTCATGATATCCTTGAACATATATCAGGCCAAAACGGACAATGACAGAAACGATACACTCCACAGTCAAACATACTAAGCTCTTTCACCCACTAACATGGGTCATGAAATACATTACATATAGTCGCCCTTATACACTTCCTCAGAGTGAGTTTAAAGTCAATTAATCAAAAAACCTGCTCATAGTTAAGTGGACAGTGCTCCATGTCTTGATGATAACGTGACATATACAAGTCAGTGTTGCATACATTACTTAATGGAAACAATAATACAACAACAATGTGTTTATAACTACAATATTGGTCAATACAATCAGTATATTGACACATAGTTGATAATTGTTGTGAGTAAACCTTAGAGTGATCATGGTATGAAATATCAATGTATAACTGTTGCATTACGATTCCAAAGCATGGAATCAATAAGTACAATTGCATATTGTATAAATATGATGAAAGTCAGTATGATATGACTGTATCATAACTATATCAATATGAAATGGAATGTAGTTGTTTACATGTGACATCTATGTCCATCATATATACGGGTGCTGCTGTGGATGTATACATGTGAACCTCGTTTCAATGTTACTGTCTGTGGATTACCTGTGTACACATCAATTACCATGCCATACCTTTCCGCTGTACAGGTTCTGGCATGGTGTATAGTTGGCCTCAATCGCTGTGTTACATTGACCAGTGTCTATCTGGCAATTCACTGCAGGTCATGTGTGACCTTCTTGCTTCTTTAGGACCTGATCCCATAATTGTGACCGCTTCCACCGGCCATATATCTGTCTGTCGCCTGGGATCTGTGTAACCAGTCCTTTCAGGCTTCTATTGTTGTTCTGTTACATATATGAGTACTTTGGTATGTTGTGCTATGATTGTGTTATTTGGTCTGCTGACACTGGACATATATCCAGCTAGCGTAGCGGTCAACAAGTGTGAGCCAACCGGATGCAATTCGTGACTGCACCTTCTGACAAGTGGGTCGGGTTACTGATGCATATTTCAATCCATACTACTAACACATCATTATTCTATCCATATTCTATGTTTGTCTCATCACATAGCTTGTGTTTCTACCATTTCTAACGGTACTTACATGGCATTGCTATTCCATACTTTCAGAGGCTGACATTTATGAGACCTGTCTGGTTGACGTGGAGGACACATCCTTAACCTGCCCTGCTTCAGCCACATGCACACACGCAGCATTTCAATTGTGGTACGCGAGGCCACATGCATCCATTCTGTTCCATATGTTTACTGGGTGTGGTTACTCTGTGTTAGTTGTGACTATTGTAACATATCTACATCCATACTATGAACACTACCTATACATAACAGTCTTTGCAGCATGGACATTACGTACACGCTCACATTTATATCCATAGTCATAATTCAAACAGGACTGCATTCACGCCCTTACTGTGACCACTACACGCTAGCTGTTCTGTCATTAATATGCATACCCATGGTACTTAGCTACATTTACATATCCCCCACCACCACCATGCACTCACACGAGGCATCTTCTCCTGCTGGAAAGGTGCGGTACTACTGTTAAATATTCCTTATCTGTCATGGCCCAGATGCGTCTTGACCGCAGGGATGTTCAGATCACACTTATATCCCCAGTACAGGTCGATGGTCAGGGTGTCCTGTGGTGCTTTGCTCTTGTCTGCCCAGTGTAATGGAATTGCTGACCGTGTCAATGTTAGATGAGTCACATGGACTTTGTCTGTACATACCATGTCCCCCCCATAATTCTAACCGCACGCTTGATTGGCCATTACCGCTTCGATGTTGTTATAGTAATTGCACGGTCTGTTCGACCATTTCCATTAGTAACCTCGGTATATGACGTCTCGCCATATTACATGGGTTTAATATTGCATACCGAGTATGACATGTCCGTATTTGGGCCAGTCCCGCCTGCTACACACATTTAACATGGCGGAACAGGTTGAACAGCTCAGCAACGGGACATCCCTCTCCGCTGTTTAGTATTGAATCGCCATGTTGTTTCTGCTGACGAGACATGTATTGGTAACACATTCGCATACGCCCACACATCTGTGCCACGCGGACAGGCATTATGTGTTGTGCCATTATGTCTGAATATATGGTTTCTGCCATAGATGATATGTCATACTAATGACCCACGCCTGGGTGTGGGTACTGCCATTTACCCACGGCAAGAGTGGCCTTAGGTCACGTGCCCTAGGCAGAAGTACTCCATGATGCCACCGCCACATCACCCGCTAGTCCTGGTCGCCCTACACATAAAGGCTTGAAGGTGCCCAGTAGACGCGCCAGAGGCTGCCTAGTTGGATGCATAAGGCCGTTGTGTGTGGTCCTCGGCCCGGACTGGAACGCACACGTCTGCCAGTATCCAGCATTACCCACATCCAGGCGTGGTTATTGCGATGTTCCACACCTGTGTTTGGACAACCTACAATAGCTTCTGCATTGGCATGCAATGCTGTGTTGACCATACATACCTTCTCAGCCGAATTTACACTTCTGAACACTACTGTGGTCTCCTTTGAGGCCCTGAGCCAGTGGTAAACATTACTCAAACCGCTGAATTACATATATGCCTTCCACCAGCACCTACAGGACTGCATGGTCAGGCAATCCCATACAAAACTGAGACTCTTTGTACCTGCCAAGCATCCAGTCTGGTGGACCCCAGCCATGAACAAGCGAACGACTGGAGGTAGCTACTACAAGATAGATGGAATACTTAGGTAAGACACCCTTGCTCATTGTATGTGAAACCTACAGGCTGTCATGTCATCCAGGGAAATTCAACAGAGGAATCAACAAGACCCACAGACAATCATGGCCTAGCTATGTTGAACACCTGGGAGGACACTAGATATGTTCACACTGTTCAGAATGATGTGAGATGACTGAACCTACACATTGCCAACATAATGGCTGACAGGTTCTGCTAACTTCTCCTCACACATGGAGATATCTATACCAGAGTTGTAGATCCTGGAATTTACAACAGGTGTGAAATGCTCTTTAAGGCAGTAAACACAGCATCCATGGGACAGATGGTGTCCAGCGGCGAACTCATGTTAAACCCACAGTTAGGACAGCTAACGCACCTCAGGACTGCATGTAGTGGCACAAGGCAACTGTAGTCCCACTTCACAAGGATGGTGCATTCACTGACCCTGGTAATTACCACATCCATACAGCCTTATCTGCAAAGCCATAGAAGGATCATGATGGAAGTCATACATAATGACATAGGGGCCTCGCAAACTTTGATTCCAACCCAGTTGTGCTGGGTCACATACAGAACATGCCTTTAAACGGTCTGACTTTTAGGATCAGTCACCAAGGCTTGATGAGGGCAAAGCAGTCCATACAGCCTACCTAGACCTGGCAAAGGCCTTCAACACAATACCACTCATTGATAAACCCGCCTGCTTGAATGTAAATACATGCCCCAGATTGCAAACTGGCTAAGGACAGAACCCACGGTCATAGTTGCTGGCTGCTACTCACAGCCAGTCACAGGTGTTGTCACGGGCCCAGTCCTGGGTCCACTATTTTTGCTACATTTCAAAGTACAAGCAAACACAGGGGTTGATGACAATGTTTGCAGATGACTGCAAAGGTGCCATAGTTGGACACACATCTGACAGATATCCTTCAGAAGGGCCTCACAGCATGGATAACTGGTGCCAGAGACATGGCCTACAGCTAAATGCCCAAATGCATAGTCATACCTTCAAGAACGAGGTTACCTAGCTATCATATAGGTGGCAATCCACTGAGCACAGAGGGAGTTACAGGATCTGACCCATGTTGTGGTAACTTAAGACACACACATTGCTAACAGTTAGATAGACCTTCTATTGGCCACTGATCATGAAGGCATTCACATCTACATCAGGAGTCATTGTCCCTGTACTCATCACCATTACACCTATGATTGAGTACAATGCCCGCTCAGAATGCTGTGACCCGACACCTGCAGCAGCTGGAAAGGCCCACAGTTCATCCACAAACGGATGCAGGGTCTCAGGAATATGTGTTATGCTGACCAACTGAAAGGGTTCCATCCTATCTGCCACACCACTTGCCCAGAGGTGACCTCTGCCTGGCATCCAAGGCCAGGTCGAACCGGATGGACTATGCTTCACCTAAAGAATCTAGATCCCTCAGAATCACAAGGACAGGTGACGTACACCTTGGCACTGTCATTGAACGTGCTGGGACACATTCATCACCCAGACACTCACTATGGGAACAACATCCCAGTACATGTGAGACAGAGCACCTGGCTGGCCTTGTTTTAGTATTTTGACAAGGATGTCTGAATTGCTATTCAACAACTTGTAAATGAATATTTACTTTACCACATTTTAATCACATTCCATTGATATAACATTAGTCATAACCAGTGCTATATATTAGGGTTCATTTATAGGGTGTCCACTTCTATTAATATATTGGCACAATTAGAACATATATATGCTGTATACACTCAGACACTTGGAAAACATTATGTTGGGTCCATATTAATACATATAGTATTATTTTCACAAGAATGTACATCAAGCAATGTCTGATTTACATTGTCAATCTGTAACCAGTAGACAGCTTGTTCACCTTTAAGGCATTTAATTAATACAGCACATCATTACTGCCCAATTAAGGGTTTTAAATGTAGTAAATTGAACTGCTTGTATGATTCTGAAGAAGTCTGCTATGAATAGACAACACTGCACAAACTATGGTGACTGCATTTAATTCCTGGTGGCCTGGAGTGGTCACCCGTTCTACAGTACCTCATTGCTTTGGACTTTCTCATCTGGTCTCTGTGTTATTTGTATGGGGAATGTCAAGGTAGTCCCTATGTGTATTACCTGTGTAATGCCCACTGCGGGCAGTGTAATTCCACGGGTTTGCAGTTACATTCTTGTTCATACGCTGTCCATCCATGTGAATTGTCTACTGGACACTGGTATAGGGCTGTACACATTTCACGCCTGCATTTAGCATTCTCCGTGGATTTTGCATTATTAGTAGGGAGTAAGGCAGGTATTATGACATCCTACCTGACAACGGATTATCTGCCAGACAACACAGAGCCCCATCTGCATACCCAAAATCATGTTGCAACCCTCAACAGTACCCATTACACATCCTTCACGTATGACTGTGTACATGTATGGACACGCATCTGGGTATTTCTGTTCATATGTTGCATTTCATGGATGTCAGCAACCTTAAACACGCTTGGTGCATATATTACCACTATCACGCATATCATCGTGTTGTTACAGGCTGGGTTCTGTAGAATGTATTTTTGGGTCCTTCAATGGACACCAATGTGCATGTATTAGATGTTGCTGGACTGTGTCCAACTGGCCAGTGCTTTTTACTGCTGCTGTATGTTCAATCATATGTCTTTTGACTACCCATTCTCGTGGTGCTAACCAGGTGATTGCACTGTGAACAAATGTTAGACATCCAGATGTTGGTTAGCAACTGCTTCAAATAATTGACATCCAATAGGACATATCCGTACTGTATTTTTAACATAACACCACCAGAACATGTTGATCACTGTATTCATTTAACCATGTTGTCAATGAAGCATAGTTTACATATACTGACGCTGTGTGTGCCATTATGTGTTCCATTGCACATCTGTTCTGCTGTATGGTACAGGTGCTCCTCATTTTTGCTGGCAGATTGATCTGACGTGTTCACGGCGGTCCATTGTATGTGGAATGTCAACTGTAGTCCCTATGTGTATTTCCTGTGTAATGCCTTACCGCTGGCAGTGTAATTCCACCGGTTTGCAGTTGTGGTGCCATCTTGTTCATACGCTTGTCCATCCATGTGAATTGCCTACTGGACACTGGTATAGGGCTGTACACATTTCACACCTGCATTTAGCATTCTCCGTGGATGCTTTGCATTATTAGTGGAGAGTAAGGCAGGTTTACGCCCACATCCCTCCCACGGGCGGACAAGGATTATCTGCCAGACAACACAGAGCCCCATTTCTACATACCCAGGATCTGGCTGCAACCTCGACAGTACCCATTACACATCCTTCAGGGACTGTGATGTGGACATGTATGGACACGCGATCTGGGTATTTCTGTTCATATGTCCTGCATTTCATGGACAGCTATCATCAACCTTAAACACGCTGGTGGTGCATATGTGTCTGTGACGTAGTCATGATATCATGATGATGGAGTGGGTTCTTGAATAAATTTTTGGGTCCTTCAATGGACACCAATGTGCATATGTAAAGTTAGATGTTGTGGACTGTGTCCAACTGGCCAGTGCTTTGACTGATGCTGCTGTATGTTCCCAATGGATGTCTGTTTGACTACCCATTCTACGTGGTGCTACGGAACCATGGAACAGAACACAAACATCCAATGTTAGCAACTGCTTCAAATAAACCTCAGATCCCAATAGACATATCCACTGTATTTTCAACAACACCGAACATGTTGATCACGGAACTATCTACATATTTGAATTGTAATAGTGATTATGTGTCAATAGTTGATACATATGTCATTCAAGGTAATCTATGTTATTTGGACAATGTCGCTATTGGCATCTGTTGCTGTGAGTGTGCGGTTACCATACACATTGTTGCTGGCAGATTTATGTGCATTTTTACTGTGGTCTCCCTTTATGACCCTGAGCCAGTCACAGTCTGCAGCCACTGTCACAGTTGTGGGCCTACCAGTACCTACGCTGCATGAACCAGGCATTGCCTACCCAACTGTATCTGTACCAATGCCAAGCATCCAGTGTGGTGTAGCCATATTAGTGTACAAGTAAGGAGGTGTTACTACAAGGACAGACACCTTGTAGGACACCCTGTCACATATGTGGAGATTGTGTCATACATGGCCAGATCCCCCAGATATACCTACTGGATCCTGCTGACAATCATACCACCTTCATTTGCTATGTCGACATGGAGGTCACTCCCACATATGCTCTGACTGCATATGTGGCATTTACTCAACATCATCACATTAAACATGGGGCTGACAAGTTGTGTGAGGACATGATACATGAGGAGATGTCTGTACAACGGTTTGTGGTCAAATGTTCTGTGACACAATGTGACATGCTCTCCAGGGAGTGGGGACGCATCCATGAGACCAGTGGTGACCACTGTGTGTACTCCACTATCTGCTTGAAATTACCCACAGTTAGACAGCTATTTCTTTGAGCCTCACCCAGGTACATCCAATGTTGCAGGCAACTTAGTCCCCAGAGGACGTTAATTTTTACTGTCCCATTACCATGAACCCATCTTACATGGGAACTACATCCTGCAGGCAATAGCATGCACTTTGCATCAACATGTTTCATTGTCACAATTCATGCCTTAAAGCATGGTTGATATTGGGACATCACTGTTATTGATGTCTTGCAGTCCATACAGCCTACCAGAGGCCTTCACATATTACACTGTGGTCTCTTTACCCTTGGCTGGGATGTGAACACTGCATATCACATGTGTTGTCACCATGTACACAACACTGCATAGTTGCTGTTGCATGTCAGACCTACTGCCTTAAGCTGTCTCAGTTCCCTGGGTACCCCTCCATACATCATATTTCCACAGTACAGGTACACACAGAGGAGGTGTTACAGCAGACATTGTGAGATGACACAGGTCATATAGTAGTTACACAGATATCCTTCAGGTCAGATATGACTGGTCAGGGACATGTCCCACAGCTAAATGCACATCATACCTGCTGATCTAGGTCACTTCACATATGTGCTGTCCACCAGGAGGTGATTACCAATCAACAGGAGTTTGTGGTCACCATTGCCAACACACACTACGTGGTTCAGTGGGACATTCCCACCTCAGGATTCACCACATGTGGGAGGTCATGTCTGTACCCATTGTGTTCTATGATTTACTACATGCTCATTCCAGGGTAGTGACATAGCATCCATGAGACCAGCTGGTGACCTCATAGGAATTGTCACAGTTAGGACAGTTTGTGTAAGCTACTTGTAGCCTGCCCCATTCAGTCACATACCTGTTGTGTTGACTGGCCTGACACACAGGCCAATGCCTCCATATGCCTGGTATTTGTCCCATACTGAGGACCCTCAAACCACATGGGAGGGACATACCTTGTCACGGTCATTAATGGATGGAGGACATACTGCATCACATCCAATGCTGTCACATGCACATGTAAGACAGGTTTTAGCCTGTTCTATGGTCCATTGATGGTTGCAGATATAGGTGGGATTACATCATACACTGCTGACAGAGGCAAAGCCATCACATTCATCTCCCACACAGGTTCGTAACCCATTGGCTGGGTTGGCTGAACCTGGGTATGGTACCCTGTCCCATGGACATGAACCTATATTCATAGTGTCCCATTTACATTGTCTATCCCCTATCCTCTTTCAAGTGTATATTTCTGGCATGATTGTCCTCTGTATTACTTGCAGGTACATGCTGTTATAGTGCACATATGCACAGTTGATGACAGTGTATCTGCCTAACAGGTGATAGTGAGGACTATCACAGATATCCTTCACAACAGCTAGATATGCATCATTCTTCGGCCAGGGGTAGGGCAACATCACATCCCTGTTTGATGCTTCAGTTGGTGTGACCAGCCCAGCACATGGTGTTACCAGTGTTTCTGTGTGTTTGGACTGTACCACATCTGTAGGTGTGGGCATCTACATTGCCTGTTTGTGCAGGGACACATCCTGGGGTAGGTCATTGTCTCCTTGTACCCATATCCTGTACTACATTCCCACATTCGTGGGTTCTGCACACTACAGCAGCTGTTACTGGCTGTTTGTATGTGGTGTCACATGGATTGTGTGATGCTATTCCATGCTAGAACATACACATCTGTCAATTGCCTTGTTTAAATCACTGTAACCTCATGTTTTTCAAAATGACAGTCAATAACACAGGAAGTCAGATGTCACGACTACTGTGCACCAGGAGGCAAATAACTATGCAGTACAAGTTTAGAGTTTTGTCACATCAAGTCAGCTGTATGGTATGTGAACAATCATCTTTGACACCTTAATGATGTGCTGTGGATTTACATCACATAGACAATATTGTATCCTACAACAGTGTGTAATGCTTATTATGTTGTCCATGAGGACAGCACAGTTGGGCATAAGTCATTAGAATGCTTGGTACACCTGCAATTCAAGTATTGTTATCTCCGACCATTTCAAAGTTCCTGTCTCTAGGAGCAGCTGTACCCTGTCTGATGGCCTACCATCCTCCTCATGGAAGGATGACAGATATATTGTACACATTTATTATCCCTAACCCAGTGTGACTAATGCAATGACATTGTACACCTGCTGTATTAGGTTGCAGGGGGTTCAATCACACTGCACCACACCAGGATTACATGCATGTGTCCCTATACTGTGATAGAATACATTACACATTTGCTTCTAACATTACATGCATATATATATGTCCATTCTTCTCTCCTTTGGCCTATTCTAAGAAACATATACAACATTATTTCATTCCCTAGTCTTCCTCTTGAGTTAACTGGCAGTCATTTGTTGTACATTTCAGGGTTTCATTTTGTATTCTACCACTACAGGTCTTGATACATGTCTGGTTACAGTGCCATGAGTCCTGACTACTTACATGCATATCTGCAGTCATATGCCCCAATATGAGCACAACACTGCTGTATTCAGTACTGTCATCCACCATGGTTTGTGGAAATGGTTGAGTGGGTTTGGCTTCCCATGGATGACACCTGCTGTATTACCTCTGTCGTTGATATTGTTCTCATTATGTGGTACTTAGACACTTCTTCTTTGATCGACATACAATTCTAGGAGCTATTACTTTTTGTGACACTTCAGTTCTCATTGCATCCAGTTCATGAGTCACAAGTTCTAGAGCGAAAAGTCACATTGCTCATTCCTACAGGTTTTGACAACTTCCTCTGTTCCCTGATTGATTTCACTACATAGTGTACCAGGATATAAGCTGTCACCAAGTCCATATGAGTCAATATTCCTTATCTCTTGCAGAAGAATGTTTCAGAACAGCTTCTACTTCACCCACTGGATTAGTAGGTTGTCTGACTGTTCAGTTCTTGAGCATATGTCTTATAGTTTGTTTTTACCCAGAGGCAATTGTGCAGTATGTCAGACTGACAGATAACCCACAAGGCCATTCTCAGGTAAAATGATATGCCTGTACAAACATTAATATTATTCACTACTGATGCTTAATCTGCATGTAACACCTGTCATAACTGTTTACTAGGATGTTTCTGCACATCTTTCCACGTTGTTCTCATGAAGCTTCAATACAAATATGAATTGCTACAACTAGTACTGTGATAATGTTATATGACATTTGTAAAACACAGATTCAAATATACCAACTATGTATCATGTTTATGAACTAATTCCTTTTGTGTAACATATATAGTTACTTTGTCCTGTGATCTCACAGAACCTGTATCAAATAAACATATTCACAAGTCTCAATCTATCCTCTGGACAACATACACAAGTCCTCCATATGTTGTACATACAACACAGCAATTTAAAATTTCATGTCTTACATACCCCCATGCCTAGGTGTTGATAGCCACTCTGTGGCCAGTTCATCAGTCACTATTTGTATGTGTGTAGTTATATGCAGTAAGGTCCTGCAAATGTAAAGTCAACACAAACATGGTTAATAGGTGTATGACTGGACAGTAAACCAAATGTCTTTGGGGTTGCTTTGTATTGTTATACAGTCTGGCCGGTGATTCAGTCTCATGGTACAGCTACAAGATGTAAATCAGACTTGATATCCTTTACTTTGAAAGATGTGAGGTGAACAGGATGACCTCCACTTTACTGCAGTAGGCGTTGCCAACAGTACCTGCACAGACCTTCACAGTTGGACTCAGTTATCTTATTTGATAACAGTGAAATACACACAGGATACTGGAGTCAGCTATCGTCATATCTGTAAAGACTTTCTGCAAAACAGTGTTTTGGTTAACAATCCTCATGTCACCTGCAGAGCACCTCCAGCTGCAGGCATGACAGTTTCCACTCTGCACATGATATGCCATTCCAGCCATATGAGTCAAACACTTTACATTTGGAACTGTTGTCATTTCAGCAATGCTGAATAGACAGCAAATGCTCGTCTTGTCACCCACCATCCTCAACTTATTTCGATCCCATTGTCTATAGTCGCTGACTGTGCTCAGAACAGCAATTTATATTCATGGAAATACCAAATAATCCCCAGGTTGCGTGATTGTCTGGTAAATGTGTTCATTGTCACAGCTTTACAACCAATCAATACTTTATTTTACTACTTTACTGTTGCTGCATCATTCCTGGTAAATGCTTCTACCCATTTTGATAATAACTGTATCACTAAACAGTATTTTCTTCACATTTATTCAGCTGATAAACTCCATACAACAGTCAACTATGGTGGTGTAGGTAACATCTTGGTTTAAATGTTGTCATGTTCACTCAAATTGACACGCTGCCATGATGTTTGTATGTGGTTCCAATTCGTATGTTCATATTCTGTTAACAACTGTATCTCTGTTGAGACATGTTTCACCCATGGCTCAACAAAGCCTACACAATACATTAGGTTAATATTGGCTTTCTCAATATGTACAGTCCGTCTTCAAGGATTGCTCCTGCCATACAGTGCTGCTTTCAGTTGATGTTTGCATTGGCAGTATATTTCTACATCTAGAATTCAATGTCATTCCTCATTCAAAAGACACTTTAACAGAGGCTGCTTGTTTGCAGCATCAGTCGTGCCACCTTTCCTACGTTATCCTGTTGCTTTGTATGAGCTGCACATTTACAATTATCTACTTTGCAGGTAACTGTGCAATCTAGTCAAGATCAACATGCATGATTAATCAGATGTGGATGTTATCATTCCCTATTCTTCCATGCTGCTATAAACATGCACTGTACAGACAACATACACATGTATAAATGTCCACACATCAGTTTTTGCTGAGTACAAGGCTTAAAGCTATCGATTCTGCTGCTTGAGCACAGATGCGCAGGGGTTGCCTACAATCTCATTATCAATAACTACTGCATAACCTTGATTCTTTGTAGGACTCTTTACATGATCCGCAAATAAACTGTCACCTCTGTCATCTAAGAGCATATCAGTGATATCCTGTCTGTGCAGTTATTTCCATTTCATATGGCACTGTGTTGTGCCATACACTGTCAACACTTGATAGGTTTAATGTTATACAGTCAAGCACCATATGAATGACTCAGTATGGTCACAAGACAGATGTCTAGCACTCAGAATGCTATTTTCTCAGCACAGAATGATCAACTGCATGAGACACTCTCACATGAGAGGGTGGAATAACATTAAGGCCAGGCCTGTACTGCCATGGTGCTGCAACAACTGCCTGTACACAATGTGGCACTGACCATGCCACAGTGCCAATGGATAGTATTTATGCGTTGCACTTCCATGCTGTTGCATCAAGACTGATGTCATATATCCCTGCACACCCTGTCTGACAAATATCTGTTATGATTATCAGACCTACAGATGTTGAAGCTATCAATCGTTTACCCAGCTGTTTCTGCTACTGGAATCAGTGTGGTATATGTTGTGCTGCAGGTGTAGATTAAAGCAGACTGATGTACTGCATGTTTGGTAACCAGCTTTGACAATGTTAGTGGCCCAAGGACATCATTCTCTTGGTAGTTGGTTGGTGTTAAAACTGTTCCTATCCTGTAATGCTCTACCTGCCCTTGGATACCATATCCCAGGTAATACTTGACCAAATCTCTGTAGTTGCATTTATTGCTTAATTTATGTCCCTGTTCTGCTAATATTTCTAATGCTATTGTATCTTCCCTACATTGCTGCTTAACAGAATATCATCCACATAAAGTAGAACTTGACTGGCGGTGGAGTAAACACCGGAATGTTGCTAGCCATCTCCTGTGCGAATATGTGTACTTTCACAGTATCCTCTGCATTGTATCTATGAATGTAAATGCAAACAATACTATCTGGATGTATAGGTATTGAGGCATGCTTATATTACAATAAGATACTTCTGTGCTTCATGCATCTCATAGTGTGTGGTCTGCACCATGTACTAGGTATATTACATGATTTACAGCTTGTAAATCCTGTACCATGTTCCCCTTTGCTATCAGAAGATACAGGGTATTGCATGGTGAATAGTGATTACTTTGTAGATAATTCTCTGTGACTTTCAGATATCTTCTGGTGTCCACGGTCATACACTGAGTTTCCTGGCCTCTGTCCTGCATGAGCTGCACTTCAATGACAGATATCCTCACTGTTCTAGTGACTGTCTTCTTACTTGAGTGTCCCTAGCTACAGTTCATGTGGTTTGATGTAAAACATGTTGTATCCTCTCCATGGCTTTGATTTAGGGTACTGGAAATAGTCATTATAAAAGAGGTGGAGACAATATATTGCTTTTTGCACGAATTAAATGGATCTTGAGATTGCACAGTAATATATACCCTGGCATTAATAATCATGTTTCATTAAGCCTGAAAGTTAGAAATAGTCCTTGATTTTAGCATTTATTTTCATTAACAGTTCTCATACATACATCTATCTGTATTTACTATCCTGATATCTATTTATTATATAGTTATATTATATTATATTTATATTTATATATATATATTTATATAATATATATATATATATATATATATATATATCTTTTATATCTAATATTTAATGTGCATATTTATCTATTTATTTGTCAATATAATATATAAAGTGTTATTTAAAGTTTATCAGTTAATTTATTTATTAATTTATTTATTTATAGATTGATTCATAAACTATTCATCTATTCATCCACATATTTATTATGCATCGAATGCATTTAAATATATTAATTATTAATTATTTATTATTAATCAACCGTATTTACTATCATTACCCATTTATAATTAGTTAATACACTCCATGCATATGAGAATGATTATTATGGATATATATTTATTATATGAATCATCTTAATAATCCTAATATATATATTCTTTTTTAATTTGTTTTAATTTATTTTAATTTCATCATTATGTGATCCATTAGATCAAATAGTTAAGTAACATTGTAAAATGTAAATATTTAAGATTTTAATGAAGCATATTATTCTTATGGATTTATATGACTTTTATTTAAATGATGATGGTATTGCCTGGCAATGTACTACCCTAGAATACATTAAATTACACAAGATTTTATCTGTGTTCATTTGTATTCTTATACTTTGACTTTATTGTGTGTATTTAATTGTGCTTCCGTTTGTCAATTTGTTTGTATTTATTCACCCATTACCACTCTACTATAGTTCTATTTTGCCTGACAGTAGAATAATCAGATATGAATGCTGTTACCCCAAGATTTCTAGATTTTTGATATGTCTGCATCAAGTCATTATAATTAACTAAGTAATTAAGTAGTTGAACAGTTTGACTGTCATTTTGGCGCCTTTTACTTGTCATTGTATAAATTGAGACTGTTAAATGTTAATGAACTCTGTCATGGTTGCCACGGCTTACAGTACAAAGGTTCTTGGCTGCATATCCTGGAATAGACATTTCTTTTGGAAAAGTGAGTCCTGGCCTTCCTGTCCTGATTTTCAATTAATTGACAGATATTTACTCTGTTCTAGTGACTGTTCTTACTTGAGTGTCCCTAGGTATGTTACGAGTTCGGGATGTGGTTTCAATAGCTTCTCTTACATTTGGTCATTGTGATACCTCTGTTGCCACAGGATAACGTGGGGGGGACTAGCCTGCCCTCCCGCTTCATATCCTGGATGTGGTATCGGAGGTGGTAGAGGGGGTGGGGGGGCTGTCGCTACTACTGTATTATTATCTTCTTTGTGTACGTATGATGCTTTCGCATTTCTAGTGTTCTGTTCCCTTCGGTTCACTACCTCAATCCACCTATGTGCTTGACGGATACCCAATTGTCGCTGTTTTTTCGCCTGCACATCTTAGGGTTGCCACCTTTTCAAATGCACAAAGTGGGACATTAGTGTTAGGAACGTGTAATTTGGCAGGGCAAAACATACCCACGGCCAGTACAAAGGACAGCAATTCACTTTTTGCCAGGAGAGCAACCTATTCTTGTAGCATTTGAGTTGCTTATTCTGTTTATTATGATATTTTGGTGTTTCAGATACAAAATTACTGTTTTATGCTACCATTTAAGAAGATATCTGAGAAATCTTTGTCCTAAGATATCAGGACATTTGCCATTTGTTCAGTTTGTTTGCAGGACACAACTGGCCAAAGAGGGACTGTGCCACACAAAGTGGGACAGGTGGTTACCCTAGAACATCTGCATCACATTTTCAGTGATTCCAATGTTTCAGTAACGATATTTTGTCTAATATACCATCAATGTCATATTTATTACCCCATTTTGCAGAATATCTCACATTATGTGCTCTCTGCAATTGCATATACTTCACGTCACCCGTCAAACCACGATCACATGATCTGTTTGTGCACTAATCTCCCATATCCTCTACACGACTGTTACGTAACCCTTCTCTCGTACCACGTGGTATCTCCTTCCCTGTATCCACTGTAGTGTCTACAATGACTATTTACTCTACTCTGTGTTCCCCTGATCTATGTCCAGATTTTAAACTACTTGGATTGGTCTTCGACCTGCTATCACAACTGTTAACAGAAACACAATGTAGTCTGGTCCCTGATCTACAATAGAGACAAAGAGGCAAACCCTCCTTACCTGAGCCTCCTGTTTATGACTTTCTTCTTGGGATCCAGTTTTCCGCTTTTCAGCCACAGATCAGACAGTGGACAGCCTCTTTACACACAACAATTCAGTCGGAGGTCTTTTCACTCAAGAAGAACCATTTAGGCAAATTCTCCTGCAGATGTCTAACCACCCATGCACTCTGACCTGTAGCTTACCAAGGGAATTCGGCTAAGAAGGACCACAATGTCAAATAAGTTGTTAAAACCAGACTGTAGAAATCAGTAGGCTTTTCTAAGTGACAGTCAATAACACAGGAAGCTCGGGTTCACAACGCTTTTAGTAGTGTACACAGGCAGGCAAAATAATATACAGTCCAAGTATGAGAGTTTTGTCTGACTCTATACAGTAAGCAATTTCTTTATATAGTGTTTACAATCAGCTTTTGCCCACCTTACTGACGTGGTCGGTCACAGGGCATTTCCATCACTATGGTCCGCATTCTATACATACGTGGGTGCTGAGGTCATGCTTTTAAAATGTTTTCCCATGAGAATAACACAGCCTTGCAAGGCACCTGGTCAATTACAGTGTCCTTCTGTAATTGTAGCTGTTTCAAGGACCCTGGACTGTTCCGATACAATAGTCAGTTCATTTCTTAATACGTTCCTTTGTCTCTCTGGTAAGGAGTTGTACTCTATCTTCGATAGAGCTCACAAGGCCATCCTCCTAAGAAGGGAGATGTTATGCATGTACATACATTTATTTTTCTGTAACCCAGCAGATAATTAATGCTGAGAGACATAAGCCTGCTGTACTGGTTACTGCCAGGGTCAGAGTTCGATCACACTGCAGCTAAGCTTCACCAATTACATGCATGATCATTTCTACTGCCATATTGTACGGTACAATTCAATGCATTATATAGTATTTTGCTTCTAAACTGGCACTTCATATGTGTTTCTATATATATTTTTCTAACAACATCCATCCGCCATATGCATGTTGTTCCGCCCTTTACCTTGACCGTGTATTTGGCCATCCGCAACGCTACTTCCACATGTGATGTCCCACCTTCCCTTCTGTGCCTGTGGCACCCTGTTAGGACGCCATTGTTTGGTAGGCACATGTTCCGCTATATGTGTTTGACTTCTCTGCATAGCTAATCATCGATGCGGTGGTTCAACAACCCGACTTGTCCACATGTGTACAGTTATGTGCACCGTGGCGTGTGCAAACCTATATGGTTTGGACGGTACATACCACATGCGGATGTACACATTCTGCAGACACATTCACATGCAGCCATTTCCATATCTGTACCTGAGGTGGGTTGGTGACATGTGGGGTACATATTTGCCCTGGCACTGCCTAACACAATACTTCTTACCACATTTCAGGTATGCCCATTGTGTGTAGGTGTGTAGCTGCACAAGGATGCTAGCTGGTGCACAGGCGCATACATGGGTGGGACTTACATGCTACAATGGGGCTATTGTGTATTACATCTGCATGCATGGGTTCTGCTTCTGGATATTACACTTAGACATACTCCCTGTGTATGCGACAAACACGTTGTTGGGTGTGGGACATGTTGCTATGCACATGTTTGCCTGTGTTTAGGTATCTTGGTTCCTTCCTGTTGTTATGTCGACACAGCTACCCGGCTGTGTACTCACTACTGCTTGTGACCATTATGGTTGACACCTTTTCCAATGCCCATAGTGGGACATCTTTTGTGGAAACATCGGATTTTGCAGGACAACACATACCCACAGCAAGTGGAGTTGACAGAACTTCACTTGTTTGCCATAATATACGCTTATTCTGTTAGCATTTGGGTTCCTTATTCAGTTTCTTATGCCATGTATGTGTTTCATATACAAAATATATGTTTTATGCTACTATTACAGGTATATTGGGGGAATATTTTTGGCAGGAAATCTCAGGTCATTTGCCAGTTTTTCGATTTTGGACACAACTGTCCAATGAGGGACTGTCCATAGCAAAGTGGGACAGCTGGTAACCCTGGTGACCATGCCCATGTCGCTATTGGGGTTGCCACCTTTTCCAGTGGCCAAGGTGGGACATTTTCGGGACTCACATCAGATTTTACAGGCCGACACATACCCACGGTCACTATATAGCATAGAACTTCACTTGTTTGCCTAAATAAAAGCTTATTGTTGTAGCAGTTTGGTTGCTTATTCTGTTTCTTGTGACATTTAGGTATTTCAGTTACGGAAATAACCATTTCATGCAACCATTACATTAAATTATATCATTATGTCCTACAATCTTAGCACACATTTGCCGCTTTTAATATTTTTATCGGGACACAACTGCCCATAGAGGGACTGCCCTCGCAAAGTGGGACAGGTGGTAACCTTAGTCGCTACTCCTATGTCGGTGCGGCGCTGACATGCTGCGTACACCTTCTCTGGGTATGCCCACTGACGGTGCATTGCGGACAAACACGGTGTTGCGTATCCTTTGTTCCTTGGACGGGTACACTTAGGGCTTCGTGGGTTGTATTTGCTTCTCCGCTTTTGTTGGGACGGGTACTATGTTGCATACTCTACGGGCGTTTCATTCTGCACGGGCCCTGGCTGCAGCCATTACTATTATGGGCGGACCGTGGCAGTCAGCACATTAGGTTGCTCATCGCCTGCCGCTTAGCCACGCCTCGGACGCATCCTACTTGGGCTCGCCACGACACCACGACGTGTCTGTGGTTGCGGTCGCGCTCATTATTATTATGCATATGGCGCTACGCCGACTATTCACTGCACCGCCGGTGCAGGCCTTACACCGGCCTTGCGCCGAGCTTCATGAATCCTTCATTATTTATTTATTCTTTTGTTTTGTTTTGTTTCTGATTCTTGGAGTAAGAGGTTCACAGGGTCATAGGCAGTGGCGGCTGGTGACTTGAAATCAAAGGGGGGGAGTTGCAGGAGACAGTTGAATGGGTGGGGCCAATGGGAAGGGGTGTGGCCAGCTAGAAAGGGGTGGATCTATGGTCAAAACCACAAAAACTGGGACTTTAATTAAATACACTGCCCTGGGTGTCAAACCATCATTATGAGAGTCAAATCAAGACAAAATGAAGTGGAGAAGAAAAAACTATTTCAATGCATTGGCTACATGACAGCTTACTTAATAGCTAGATGGAAACAAAAAGGTTGTGAGGCATGAAAAAATAAATTACTTTTTAAATACATTACTGGAATGCCAGTCAAAATCAAGTATAAGAAAAACAAGCAGCACTCAACTCAAACCACTTCTCCTTGCACTACAATTCTAATTATAATTTATATTTAGCTTTATAAAAGTACCAAGTAACATGCTGAAAGTAGCAATACCCCCACTTGTAAAAATGTTTCTTATCCAAAAAAGACCTGCTGCCTGACAACTATCTACTTGTTTCATGGGGAAAACATGATCAAAGTAAAAAATGAACAGCAAACAAGAAATAAGCTCAAGATAAATTGCTTAAAGAATTACTGCACAGGTTATGGACCACACATGATAGACTGGCATTCTGTTTAGTTTACAGGTAAAGCCTGCAAAGATGACTGAAGTCTCCAACAAATGTAATGAGCTTCTGAAAATACTGTAATCCTGCCCTTTATTGCAAATACTGTCATATGCATTTCAGTACTTAAGGCTTATACACTATCTAGTTATGTAAATATTCTCTGCATGGCAACAACGGATTATCTGCCAATCGACACACAGCCCCATTTCTGCATACCCACGATCCCATGTCTGCAACCCTCGACGGTACCCATTGCACATCCTCCATGTATGCGTGAATTGGATGTGGACGCACGTCTGTGGACTCGGCAACCTGGGGAGTCCGATCCATATGTCCTGCATGTCATGGACACTTGTCATCAACCTTGAAAACGCTGGTGGTGCACATATGTGGCTGTGCCGTAGTCACGGCTATCAGGTCTTCTGGTTCTCTAGATCGCCGCCTGTTCACATTGCATTCAGATAATTTTTGGGTCCTACAATGGACACCAATGTGCATATGTCAAGTGTAGAACCTATTGTACTGTGTCCATCTGGCCAGTGGGTCTGACTGCTGCCGTATGTTCAGCAATCACGGATGTCTGTTTGAGTACCCATATTATGTAGTGCTACATGAACCGGGTTATCCGCCACTGTACTCAAATGGTGTAATTCCAATGTTGCAAGCTAACAATTGCTTTCACCTATCTGCAGATATCCCATTGGGACACTCCCGCCTCTGTTTTGTCAACTTTACACGAACGAAACATGTAGATCCTATTAATTCATTGAAGGATGTTCTTTATATGTGGGTACGCCATAGCTTAACCATCCTATAACCATCCTAGTTCACGTTGTGGGCGTGCCATCAGTATGTGTTCCATGAGTCACATTTGTTCCGCGGTATGCAAGCGAGTGATCCCCAGTCACTTGCTGGCAGGTTGAGAGCTGTGTACGCCGATATTCGCATGGTGGCCTGACATTCTATGTGGAGTGTCTGCTGTACTCCCTAAATGTGTTCCCTGTGTTCTGCCTTACTACAGCTGTGGGATTCCGCCAGGTGTGCAGTTATGGGTGCCATCCTGGACGTACATTTGTCCATCCATGGGAACTGCCGCATGGACACTGGTGTAGGGCTGTACACATGTCACAGCTGTATTTAGCATTCTCAGGTAGATGATTTGCATTATCAGTGCGGAGTAACGCATATGCCATACCCACACACCGCACATGGGGCGGGACAACGGCTTTTCTGCCAATCAAGTCCGACACCCATTTCTGCATACCCACGATCCCATGGCTGCAACCCCCGACAGTACCCATTGCACACCTTCCATGTGTGCAGGAATGGGATGTGGACACACATCTATGGACTGGACTATCTGGGGATTCCTGTGCATATGTCCTGCATTTCATGGACAGTCGTCATCAACCTTGAACACGCTGGTGGTGCATATATGTAGCTGGGCCGTAGTCACACCGCTCACATCATCTGGCTCTCCCGATCGCGGACGGTTGACATAGCGTACGGATTAATTTTTGGGTCCTACAGTGGACACAAATGTGCATATGTAAAATGTAGAACATGTTGGACTGTGTCCATGTGGCCAGTGATTGTGACCGCTGCTGTACATTCCCCATTCGAGGATGTCTGTTTGACTACACATATTATGTTGTGCTCTGAAACCCATGTTCTACTACGATTAACCCAAATGGTCTTGCTGTACTGCTGCAGGTTGGCAACTGCTTCACGTAATCCTCAGACAGCCCAGTAGGACATATGCCACTGTATTGTCAATATGACACAGCCAGACCATGTGGACACGATTGATTCATTGACGGATGTACTTTATAAAGCGGGAGCCAGTGTTTCAACATCCTATGACTGTCGAGTTGGCGTTGTTGGTGTGCCATTGGTATGTGTTCCACTGGTGCCCATCTGTTCTGCTGTATGGTAGCGAGTGCTCCCCATTTTGTTGCTGGCGGATCGGCGCTGTATGCGCGGTATTCGCGGCGGTCTGACTTTGTATGGGGAGTGTCTACTGTACTCCCTATCTGTATTTCCTGTGTTATGCCTTACTGCAGCTGTGTAATTCCACCAGGTTTCCAGTTATGGGTGCCATCTTGGTCGTACACCTGTCCATCCATGGGAATTGCCTACTGGACAGTTATATAGGGCTGTACACATTTCACACCTGCTTTTACCATTATCTGGTGGATGCTTTGCATCATTGGTGTGGAGTAAGGCACGGGCTATACCCACATCCCTCCCACGGGGCGGGACAACGGATTATCTGCCAAACAACACCGAGCCCCAATTTTGCATACCCAGGATCCCATGGCTGCAACCCTCCACGGTACCCATTACACATCCTTCATGTGTGCGGGACTGGGATGTGGACTCACTTATATGGACACGACAATCTGTGGATTTCTGTTCATATGTCCTGCATTTCATGGACAGTTGTCATCAACCTTGAACACGCTGGTGGTGAATATGTATAGCTGTGCTGTAGTCACGGCTGTACACCATTTGGGTCGTCCGCAGCTGTTTCATGTCTCAAATGGGTATATTTTTGGAGTCCTACAATGGACACCGATGTGCATATGTAAAGTGTAGAACGTGTTGGACTGTCAACATCTGGCCAGTATGTTCCCCAATCGCGGATGTCTGTTCGCCTACCCATATTACGTATTACTTGGCCTATCCATATCCACGTGCCAGTAAGCGTAAATACAGCAAACCTTTAGTCCTGGTCATCTTCATAAAAGACATCCTTGAACATATATCAGGCCAAAGCGGACAATGACACAAGCGATACACTCCACAGTCAAAACATACTAAGCTCTTTCACCCACTAACATGGGTCATCGTCGGTCTGAAATACATTACATAGTCGTCCCTTATACACTTCCTTCAGAGTCAGTTTAAAGTCAATTAATCAGTAAACCTGCTCATAGTTAAGTGGACAGTGCTCCATGTCTTGAAGATAACGTGACATATACAAGTCAGTGTTGCATACATTACTTAATGGAAACAATAATACAACAACAATGTGTTTATATAACTACAATATTGGTCAATACAATCAGTATATTGACACATAGTTGATAATTGTTGTGAGTAAACCTTAGAATGTAGTGTGTTGATCATGGTATGAAATATCAATGTGTATAACTGTTGCATTACGATTCCAAAGCATGGAATCAATAAGTACAATTGAAGCATAATATGTATAAATATGAATGTAAATGAAAGTCAGAATGTTACGTGTGAATATGACTGTATCATAACTATATCAATATGAAATGGAATGAACTGTAGTTGTTTACATCTTCTTTTCCGGTGACAAATCTATGTCCATGCGTCATATATACGGGCCGTCGGGCTGCTGTGTGTAGATGTATACATGTGAACCCCTCGTTTCATACCTTTCTTTGTTACTGTCTGTGGATTACCTGTGTACACACATCAATTACCATGCCATACCTTTCCGCTGTACAGGTTCTGGCATGGTGTACGGCTGGTTGGCCCTCAATCTTGCTGTGTGTTACATTGACCAGTGTCTATCTGGCAATTCACTGGCATGTCATGTGTGACCTTCTTGCTTCTTTAGGGACCTGATCCCATAATTGTGACGTGCTTCCACCGGCCATATATCTGTCTGTCGTCTGGGATCTGTGTGTAACCAGTCCTTTCAGGACACGTTCTATTGTTGTTCTTTTTTGTTTACATATATGAGTACTTTGGTATGTTGTGCTATGATTGTGTGTGGGGCATTTTTCCACGGGCCTCTGCTGACACTGGACATATATCCAGCTAGCGTAGCCCGGTCAACAAGTGTGAGCCAACTGGATGCAATTCGTACGGGGGCACCTTCTGACAAGTGGGTCGGGTTACTGATGCATACCGTCATCAATCCATACTACTAACACATACGTTATTCTATCCACATTCTATGTTTGTCTCATCACATAGCTTGTGTTTCTCACTATTTCTAACGGTACTTTACATGGCATTGCCCGATTCCATACTTTCAGAGGCTGACATTTATGAGACCTGTCTGGTTGACGTGGAGGACACATCCTTAACCTGCCCTGCTTCGAGGGGATCACACATGCACACGCGCACGTGCATTTCCTAATTGTGGTTTACGCGCAGGCGCACATGCATATCCGTATTCTGTCTCCATATGTTTACTGGCCCTGTGTGGTTACGTGGTCTGTGTTAGTTGTGACTATTCCGGTAACATATCTATCATCCGGTTGACGGACGTGTGCGGAACGCACGTACACCTTTATACATGTAACAGTCTTTGCAGCATGGACGCATTACGTACACGTTCACATTTATATGTTCCATAGTCATAATTCAAACAGGACTGCATTCACGTTTGCCGGTTACTGTGACCACTACACGTTAGCTGTTCGGTGTCATTAATATGCATACCCATGGTACTTAGCTACATTTACATATCCCCCCACCCCCACCCCCCCGCACTCACGCACGTCACTGGCATCCCTTCTCCTGCTGGGAAAGGTGCGGTACTACATGTTAAACATTCCTTATTCCCTCCCGTTCATGGCCCAGGATGCATATGTCTTGACCGCAGGGATGTTCAGATCACAGGGGCTTATATCCCCAACGCATACAGGCCTTCGATGGTCAGGGTGTCCCTGTGGTGCTTTGGGTTTGCTCTTGTCCGCCCAGTGTACGGAACTGCCCTGACCGTGTATGAATGTTAGATGAGTCACATGGCCACGGTTTGTCCGTGTCTATGATACCATGTCCCCCCCCATAATTCCTAACCGTGTGCACTGATTGGCCGGCGTACCCGTTGTCGATGTTGTTATAGTAATTGAACACGGTCTGGTCGAACGGACCTATTTCCATTAGTAACCCTCGGTATTCATGACCTGTCTCGCCATATTACATGGGTTTAATATTGCGTGATGGCTTTCACTGAGCCACGGACATGTCCGTTGCTTAGTTTGGGCCAGTCCCGCTCTGCTACACACATTTAACATGGCGGAACAGGTTGAACAGCTCAGCAATGGGGACATCGGCCTCTCCGTCGCTGTTTAGTATTGAATCGCTATGTTGACTTTGTTTCACAGAGCGAGACAGTGTCGACATTGGTAACGGACATCTCGCGCAGTACGTCCACACCACCGCGGGTGGCGTATGTCGGCGTTTAGGCGGCGGACAGGCATTATGCTGTGCCATTATGTCTGGGGAATATATGGTTTCTTGCCATAGATGATATGTCATACTAGCAATGACCCACGTCTGGGTGTGGGTACTGCTGTATTTACCCACGGCAAGAGTGGCCTTAGGTCACGTGGTGCCCTAGGCAGAAGTACTCCATGATGCCACCGCCACATCACCCGCTAACCCCGTCCTGGTCTACCTACACAAAATAAAGGCTTGAAAGGTGCCCGGTAGGCGGCCCTAGGAGGCTGCCTAGTTGGCCTATGCATAAGGCCGCCATATTTGTGTGGTCCCTCCGGCGTCGGACTTCGGGAGCGCCCGTCTGCCGTGAGTATATCTAGCATTACCCACATCCAGGCGTGGTTTATTGCTATGATGTTCCACACCTGTGTTTGGACAACCTACAATAGCTTCTGCTATTGGCATGCAATGCTGTGTGTGGTGCGGTTACCATACATATACCTTTCTCAAAAGCCGAATTTACACTTCTGAACACTACTGTGGTCTCCTTTGAGGCCCCTGAGCCAGTGGTAAACATTACTCAAACCGCTGAATTACGTACATATGCCTTCCACCAGCACCTACAGGACTGCATGAGTCAGGCAATCCCATACAAAACTGAGACTCTTTGTACCAAAGCCAAGCATCCAGTCTGGTGGACCCCAGCCATGAACAAGCTCTAGAACGACTGGAGGTAGCTACTACAAGATAGAGTGGAATACTTGTAAGGTAAGACACCCTTGCTCATTGTATGTGAAAACCTACAGGCTGTCAGGAAATCATCCAGGGGAAATTCAACAGAGGAATCAACAAGAACTCGACAGACAATCATAAGGCCTTCTTTAGCTATGTTGAACACCTGGGAGGACACTCCCAGATATGCTCACACTGGGTTCTGAATGATGTGAGGATGACTGAACCTACACACATTGCCAACATAATGGACGACAGGTTCGGTGCTAACTTCTCCCCCCCCTCACCCCCACATGGAGAGATATCTATACCAGAGGATTGTAGATCCTGGAACTTCTGCGACACACAGGTGTGAAATGCTCTCTCCAAGGCAGTAAACACAGCATCCATGGGACAAGATGGTGTCCCAGCTGTGTACTCCATGAACTCAATGGGGAATTAAACCCACAGTTAGGACAGCTGTTTAACCGTAGCGTCACCTCAGGATACGTACCCAAGTAGTGGCACAAGGCAACTGTAGTCCCACTTCACAAGGATGGTGCATTCACTGACCCTGGTAATTACCATCCCATTAGCTTGACAAGCCTTATCTGCAAAGCCATGGAGAAGGATCATGATGGAAGTCATACATAATGACATAGGGGACTTGCATACTTTGGATCCAACCCAGTTTTGCTTGGTCAAATACAGATCATGCCTTTTAAACGTGTCTGACTTTTTAGGATCAGTCACCAAGGCCATTGATGAGGGCAAAGCAGTCCATACAGCCTACCTAGACCTGGCAAAGGCCTTCAACACAATACCACCCTCAGGTATCATTGATAAACCCGTCTGCTTGAATGTAAATACATACTTGCCAGAGGGTTGCAAACTGGCTAAGTGACAGAACCCACACGGTCATAGTTGCTGGCGCCATGTCATACTCACAGCCAGTCACAGGTGTTGTCCCACGGGCTCAGTCCTGGGTCCACTATTTTCCGCATCTACATTTCAAAAGTACAAGCAAACACAGGGGGGTTATGGCTGACAATGTTTGCAGATGACTGCAAACCGGGTGCCATAGTTGGACACACATCTGACACAGATATCCTTCAGAAGGGCCTCACAGCTATGGATAACTGGTGCCAGAGACATGGCCTACAGCTAAATGCCAGGAAATGCATAGTCATACCCTTCGGGAAGAACGAGGTTACCCCTAGCTACCATATAGGTGGCAATCCACTGAGCACAGAGGGAGTTACCAGGGATCTGGGGACCCATGTTGTCGGTAACCGTTTGTTCGACACACACATTGCTAACGTAGTTAGATAGACCTTCTACATTGGCCACCTGATCATGAAGGCATTCACATCTACATCAGGGGAGGTCATTGTCCCCTTGTACTCATCACTCATTACACCTATGATTGAGTACAATGCCCCGTTCAGAATGTCTGTGACCCGACACCTGCAGCAGCTGGAAAGGCCCCGACAGTTCATCCACAAACGGATGCAGGGTCTCAGGAATATGTGTTATGCTGACCAACTGAAAGGGTTCCATCCCTATTCCGTCGCATACCACTTGCCCAGAGGTGACCTGTGCCTGGCATCCAAGGCCAGGTCGAACCTTATTTGATGACTATGCTTCACCTAAAGAATCTAGATCCCTCAGAATCACAAGGACAGGTGACGTACACCTTGGCACTGTCATTAATAGAACGTGCTGGTGGGACACATTCATCACCCAGACACTCACTATGCTGTGGAACAACATCCCAGTACATGTGAGACAGAGCACCTGGCTGGCCTTGTTTTAGTATTTTGACAAGGATGTCTGAATTGCTTTATTCAACTAACCTTGTAAATGAATATTTACTTTACCACATTTTTAATCTTTACATTCCATTGATATATTTTACATTAGTCATAACCACAGTGTTTATCTCTATATATTAGGGTTCATTTATATTACTAGGTGTCTCTACTTCTATTAATATATTGGCACAATCCCTAGAACATATATATGTAACGTATACACTCAGACACTTGGAAAACATTATGTTGGGTCTTCTTTCATATTAATACATATAGTATTATTTTCACGGAAGAATGTACATGTTGAAGCAATGTCTGATTTACTTACTGTGTGCAATCTGTAACCCGAGTAGACTTTTTAGCTTGTTCACCTTTAAGGCATTTAATTAATACTTAGCACATCTTATTTACTGCCCAATTAAGGGTTTTAAATGTAGTAAATTGAACTGCATTGTATGTATTCTGAAGAAGTCTGCTTATGAAGCAGACGAAAAGCACTGCAATAAACTATGGTGACTGCATTTAATTCCTGGTGGGCTCGGAGTGGTCACCGGCCGTTTCTACAGTACCTCATTTTTGCTTTGGACTTTCTCATCTGGGTCTCTGTGTTATTTGTATGGGGAATGTCAAGTGTAGTCCCTATGTGTATTACCTGTGTAATGCCTTACTGCGGCAGTGTAATTCCACCGGGTTTGCAGTTAGGGGCGCATTCTTGTTCATACGCTTGTCCATCCATGTGAATTGTCTACTGGACACTGGTATAGGGCTGTACACATTTCACGCCTGCATTTAGCATTCTCCGGTGGATGCTTTGCATTATTAGTAGGGAGTAAGGCAGGTACTATGCCCACATCCCTCCCACGGGGCGGGACAACGGATTATCTGCCAGACAACACAGAGCCCCATTTCTGCATACCCAAAATCCCATGGCTGCAACCCTCAACAGTACCCATTACACATCCTTCATGCGTGCGGGACTGGGATGTGGACACACATGTATGGACACGTCGATCTGGGTATTTCTGTTCATATGTCCTGCATTTCATGGACTCTTGTCAGCAACCTTAAACACGCTGGTGGTGCATATGTCTAACTGTGCCGTAGTCACGGCTATATCATCGTCTGTTGTTCGGACACGGCTGGAGTGGGTTCTGTGAGAATGTATTTTTGGGTCCTTCAATGGACACCAATGTGCATATGTCAAGTTAGATGTTGCTGGACTGTGTCCAACTGGCCAGTGCTTTTTACTGCTGCTGTATGTTCCCCAATCGCGGATGTCTTTTTGACTACCCATTCTACGTGGTGCTACGTAACCAGGTGATTTAGTACTGTGAACAAATGTTAGACATCCAAAGATGCTGGTTAGCAACTGCTTCAAATAAACCTCAGACATCCCAATAGGACATATCCGTCACTGTATTTTCAACATAACACCACCAGAACATGTTGATCACCTATGTATTCATTTAACCATGTTGTCTTCATAGGTGGGAACGCCATAGTTTACATATCCTACTCGACGTTGTGGGTGTGCCATTAGTATGTGTTCCACAGGTTGCACATCTGTTCCGCTGTATGGTAGCAGGTGCTCCTCATTTTGTTGCTGGCAGATTGAGTGCTGTGTACGCCGGTGTTGGCACGGCGGTCCAACTTTGTATGTGGAATGTCAACTGTAGTCCCTATGTATATTTCCTGTGTTATGCCTTACCGCGGCTGTGTAATTTCCCCGGGTTTGCAGTTGTGGGTGCCATCTTGGCCGTACGCTTGTCCATCCATGAGGATTGCCTACTGGACACTAGTATAGGGCTGTACACATTTCACACCTGCATTTAGCATTCTCCGGTGGATGGTTTGCATTATTAGTGGAGAGTAAGGCAGGTGCTACGCACATCCCTCCCACAGGGCGGGACAAAGGATTACCTGCGAAACAACACCGAGCCCAGTTTCTACATACCCAGGATCCCTTGACTGCAACAGTCGACAGTACCCATTACACATCCTTCATGTGTGCGGGACTGTGATGTGGACGCACTTCTATGGACCCGGTACCCTGGGTATTTCTGTGCATATGTGCTGCATTTCATGGACAGCTATCATCAACATTAAACACGCTTGCGGTGCATATGTGTGGCTGTGACGTGGTCACGACAATGAGTTAATGTAGGTGATGATGGAAGCGGGCACGCATTCCTTGAATAAATTTTTGGGTCCTACAGTGGACACCACTGTGCATATGTAAAGTGTAGAGCTTGTCGGACTGTGTCCTTGTGGCCAGTGGGTTTGACTGATGCTGTGTGTTCAACAATTGCGGATGTCTGCTTGACTACCCATACTGTGTAGTGCTACAGGAACCATGTTTTCCGAGACCAGAACCCAATGGTGTACATCCAATGTTGCAGGTTAACAACCGCTTTAATTAATCCCCAGAGGTCACGGTTGGGAGGTATCGCCACTTTATTGTCGGAACAACACCTCCAGACTAGGTAAATCACGGGAACTTTAGCCCGGTCTTACCGGCCATTTGCAATTGTAATTAGCAGACATGTGTCAATACATGTATGATAATACATATTGTCATACCGAAGGTAATCTATGTTATTTGGACAATGGCTTCTGCTATTGGCATCTGTTGCTGTGAGTGTTGCCGGTTACCATACACATTGCTTGCTCAGAGGCAGATTTCCCAATTCTGCACACTACTGTGGTCTCCTTTAAGGACCCTGAGCCAGTGGTCGACAGTACTGCAGCCACTGCATCACTCACATATGCCGTCTACCAGTACCTACAGGACTGCATGAACCAGGCATTCCCTTACCCAACTGTGGCTCATTGTACCAATGCCAAGCATCCAGTGTGGTGTACCCCAGCCATACACAGGCTGTACAACAAGAGGAGGTGGCTACTACAAGGCGGAGCAGACACCTTGTGAGGTATGACACCCTTGGTCATCATATGTGTAGAGCTACACGCTGTCATGACATGGTCCAGGGCACGTTCCACAGATATACCTACATGGACCTGGCTGACAATCATACCACCTTCATTTGCTATGCTCGACACCTGGGAGGTCACTCCCACATATGCTCTGACTGGGTTCACGAAGATGTGGAGTTTACTCAACATACACACATTGCCAAAATACGGGCTGACAAGTTCGGTGAGGACATCTCCACACCCTCCCCCCCACATGAGGAGATGTCTGTACCAGCGGTTTGTGGTCCCCAAATGTTCTGTGACACACGGGTGGGACATGCTCTCTCCAGGGTAGTGGACATAGCATCCATGAGACCAGCTGGTGACCCGACTGTGTACTCCACTATCTCATTGAGGAATTAGACCCACAGTTAGGACAGCTATTTCTTTGTAGCCTCACCTCAGGTAACATACCCAGGTTGTGTCGCACGGCAACTGTAGTCCCACGTCACAGGGCCAATGCCTCCACTGACCCTGGTTATTACTGTCCCATTACCATGAGGAGACCTATCTGCAAAGACATGGGGAGGGATCATACAGCGGCTCGTAGATGAAGGCATAGGGGACATGCATACTTTGCATCCAACACGGTTTGGCTTGTTCAGGGGCGGTTCATGCCTTTAAAGCATGGTTGACATTTCCGGGACAGTCACCGAGGCCATTGATGGGGGTCTTGCAGTCCATACAGCCTACCTCGACCTGGCAAAGGCCTTCAACACATTACCCCCCTCAGGTATCGTTGATAAACCCATTGGCTGGGATGTGAACACGTACATCACAGGATGTGTTGTAAACTGTCTATGTGACACAACCCACGCGGTCATAGTTGCTGGCAGCATGTCAGACCTACTGCCTGTCGCAAGCGGTGTCTCATGGGGCCCTTCCCTGGGTCCACTCCTCTCATACATCTACATTTCCACAGTACAGGCACACACAGGGGTGTTATGGGCAACATTGTTTGTAGATGACTGCGAAACAGGTGCCATAGTGGGACGGACATCTGACACAGATATCCTTCAAAGGGGCCTCCCAGATATGCATATCTGCTGTCAGGGACATGTCCCACAGCTAAATGCTAAGTAATGCAACATCATACCTGTCGAGGAGTACTAGGTCACCCCTGTCCAGCATATAGGTGGCTGTCCACTGAGTGCAGGGGTGATTACCAGGGATCAGGGGACAGAGTTTGTCGGTCACCATTCGTTCAACACACACGTTGCTATCGTGGTTCAGTGGGACTTCTACATTGCCCACCTGTTTGTGCAGGGATTCACATCTACATCAGGGTAGGTCATTGTCTCCTTGTACCCATTACGTGTTACACCTATGATTTACTACATTGCCCCATTCGGAGGGTATCTGACCCAACACCTACAGCAGCTGGGAAGGCCTCATAGGTTAATTGTCATACAGATGCAGGGTGACATGGATTTGTGTAATGCTGCCCCACTTGTAGGACCCCTGCCCCATTCAGTCACATACCTGTTGTTTAGTGTTGACCTGTGCCTGACATACGAGGCCATGTCAACCCATATGTCATGTCTATGCTTCACCTACTGTATCTGCATCCCTCAGAACCACAAGGGCAGGTGACATGAACCTTGTCACGGTCATTAATGGGATGTGTTGGAGTGACACATATGTCACCCGGACACTCACAATGCTGTGGATCTACATCGCAGTACATGTAAGACAGAGATCCTTCCTAGCCTTGTTCGGGGGTATGTTGTCCATTGGATGGGGAATTGCAGATATAGGCCGGGGATTACATCATTATCACTGCTTGACAGAGGTACAGCAATATCATAAGTATTTTATCTCCGGCACACAAGGTTGGCAAAGTAATCCTAACTATGGTGTAGGGTTATGGCTGAACCTGGGTCGATGGCCTACCCTGTACCTATGGACGTATGAACCTATATTCATAGTTTGTCCCATTTACACTTGTCTATCCCTATCCTCTTTCTCAAGTGTATATTTCTGTGGCACATGATTGTCCTCTGTATTACTTGCAGGTATGCTGTCTACAGTGCACATATGTCACAGTTGATGACAGTGTATCTGTGTCCCTAACACTGTGATACTGAGGACTATCACACATCCTTCACAACATTACATGCATATGTCCATTCTATTCTTCTTTGGCCTATGGGGGGGGTGTTAAGGCAACAATTTCACAAGTCCCTGTTTGTGCATGCTTCATGTTGGTGTTTGACCAGCCTCCGTTACAGTCGTGTGTTGGACGGTAGTGTTTCTGTGTGTTTGGCATGTGTTTTTTATTGCCGGTACATCTGTGGGAGGTGTGGTTGGCACATGTTCCTCTTTGCAGGGACACCCATCCTGGGGTTTGTGTCATGCATCTGCACTTGGCACGTGCCATATGTCCTGTACTATTCCCACAGTCGTGTATGCCTTCATGCACTACTACTGCGTGTTACTGGCTGTTTGTATGTGGTACACATGGTGATTGTGGTGGTTGGCTTGACCTATTCCCATGCTAGAACATACACATCTGTCAATTGCGTTGTTTAAATCAAACTGTAACACTCATTCGTCTTTTCAAAATGACAGTCAATAACACAGGAAGCTCAGATTAACAACGTTTTACTACTGTGCACCAGGAGGCAAATAACTATGCAGTACAAGTTTAGAGTTTTGTCTTACTCTATACAAGTAACAGCTGTATGAGTATTGTGTTAACAATCATCTTTTGCACACCTTAATGATGTGGTCAGTCACAGGGTATTTACATCACTATAGTCCACAATATTGTATTCCTACAACAGTGCTAAGGTAATGCTTATTAAATGTTTTCCCATGAGGATAGCACAGCCTTGCGAGCCACATAGTCAATTAGAATGTCCTTCGCTAAATTCTGCTCTGTCAAGGTTCCAAGACTGTTCAGATCCGGTCGTCACTTCATTTCCTACTAGGTTCCTTTGTCTCTCTGGTGAGCAGCTGTACCCTGTCTTAGATAGAGCTCACAAGGCCATCCTCCTCAGTGGAAGGATGACAGATATACCTGTACATACATTTATTATTCTCTAACCCAGCAGATGACTAATGCTGAATGACATACACCTGCTGCACTGGTTACTGCCAGGGTCAGGGTTCAATCACACTGCAGCTACACTACAGGAAATTACATGCATGATAAGCTCTACTGCCATATTGTAAAATAGAATAATATGCATTATACACTATTTGCTTCTAAACTAGCACGTCATATATATGTTTAAATATATATTTTGCTAACATTCTCCCTCCTTTGATTGCTTCTATTCTATCCAGAAACATATACAACATTATTTCATTGCCTAGCCTCTTCCTCTCTGGAACGTTTAACTAGGCAAGTCATTTGTTGTACATTTCAGAAAGGATTTCATTTTGTATTAACAAATACCACTACAGGTCTTGATACATAGTCTCGGTTACAGATCGTCGACAGAGTCCCTGACTAATACTTACATGCAAAGTATCCCAACAGACACATGCTCCCAATATGAGCAGAACAACACAAATGGCAATCAAGATATTCAGTATGACTGAACCCCATCCACCAAATGGTTTGTGGAAATGGTTCGTCAGTGGGTTTGGGCCTGGTTCCGCCATGGATGACACCTGCTGTATTACCTCTAGGTGGGCGTTGATATTGTTCTTATTATGTGGTACTTAGACACAGCGGTCTTCTTTGATAAGCGCGCACATACCAATTCTTGCCGCCAGGGTGCAGTCGTGCGCTATTACATTTTGTGACACAACAGTTCTCATTGCATCCAGTTCATCAGTCACAAGTTCAAGAGCGAAAAGTCACATTGCTCATTCCTCCGACAGGTTTTGACAACTTCCTCTGTTCCCTGATTGATTTCACTACTCCACAAGCTGGGAGTGTTCCAGCCCAGGATATAACGCTGTCACTCAAGTCCATATGAGTCAATATTCCTTTATCTCTTGCAGAAGAATGGATTTTCAGAACAGCTTCCATTTCACCCACTGGATTAGTAGGTTTCTTGACTGTGTTCCCAGTTCTTCGAGCTATATGTCTTATAGTTTGTTTCGTACCCAGAGGCAATTGTGCAGTATGTCATGTGACTGGAGCCAGATAACCCAAAAACAACTGCCGGACCAATTCTCAGGTAACCAATGATATGCTTTTTTCCCACAAACAAAATAACAATATTCTACTTTACTACTGATGCGGGTTAACTCTGCATGTAACATTTTCCTGTCTATAACAGAGGACTGTTTATACAATTCAGGATGTTTCTGCACATCTTTCCACGTTGTTCTCATGAAGCTTCAATACAAATCATGAATGGTGCTACAACTAGTACTGTGATCTTTGGCTGTTATATGACATTTGTAAGACACAGTTATGTTACAAATACTCCCACCAACTTGAACTGTATCATGTTTATGAAAACAAACAATTCCTTTTTGTGTAACAGGTAAGTACAGTGCCACTTTGTCCTGTGATCTCACAGAACCTGTATCAAAGTGTAAATATTCACAAGTCTCAATCTATCCCCAAGGGGACAACATACATCGGAAGTCCTCCATATGATGTAGGTATGGCAGTACAAACACAGCAATTTAAAATGTTCATAGTCTGTACATGCACACGCGTCATGCCTAGGTATGTGTTGAAGTTTGGATGCCACTCTGTGGCCAGTTCATCACGTATCACTATTTGTATGTGTGTAGTTATATGCAGGTAAGGTCCCAGCAAATGTAAAGTCAACACAAACATGGTTAATAGGTGTATGATCAGTAGGACAGTAAACCAAATGTCTTTGGGGTTGCTTTGTATTGTTATACAGTCTGGCCCGGGTGATTCAGTCTCTATGGTATATCAGCTACAAGATGTAAATCAGACTTGATATCCTTTACCGGTTTGAAAGATGTGAGGTGAACCCAGGATGACCTCTCCGCAAACTTTACTGCAGTAGGCGTTGCCAACAGTACCTGGTACAGACCTTCACACGTTGGACTCGGAGATTATCTTATTTGGATAACAGTGAAATACACACAGGATACTGGAGTCAGCTATGCGTCCGCCGCTTGCTCTTTATCTGTAAAAGACTTTAACTGCAAAACAGTGTTATTGGTTAACAATCCTCTCATGTCACCTGCTAATGAGCCATCGACCTCCAGCTCTGCAGGCATGACAGCTTTCCACTCTGGCACATGATATGCCATTCCAAATACTACTTGAAGGGGTCAAACACTTTACATTTGGAACTGTTGTCATGCTCAGCAATGCTAGAGGTAGACAGCAAATGCAACTCGTCTGGGTGTCACCCACCAACCTCCTCAACTTATTTCTCGGGATCCCATTGTACCGCGCCACCAGTCATGCTGACTGTGGTTTGTACATGCAATTTATATTCATGGAAATACCAAATAATCCCCCAGGTTGCGTGATTGTCTGGTTCACTAAATGTGTTCTATTGTCACTGTAGCTTCTTTACAGTATGCCAGATCTAGGGATACTTTATTTTACTGGGACCTTTGCCACTGCTGCTGCATCCGGATTCCTGGTTGGGAATGCTTCTACCCATTTTGATAATATATCTATAATCACTAAACAGTATTTCTTCCCTTCACATTTATTCAGCTGTATAAACTCCATACAAATAGTACGGAACGGTTATGGTGGTGTAGGTAAACCCACTCCCTTCGGTTTAAATGCTGCCTGTGCATGATGTTTACTGCAAATATGACACGCTGCTCATGATGTTTGTATGTGGTTCCTAATTCCGTATGTTAGGGATATTCTGTTAACAAACTGTACCATCCCCCCTGTTGAGACATGGCTCTACCCATGGCTCAACAAAGCCGCATATCTGAATACATTAGACGTTAATATTGGCTTTCTCACTGTGGATATGTACAGTCCGTCTTCAAGGATTGCTCCTCGTCATACCCACGTCTGCTTTTCTGCTTTCGTAGTTGATGTTTGCATTGTTTGTAATATTTCTACATCTAGAATGTCTGAGGATTGTCATTCCTCATTCAAAAAGACACTTTCCAACTGTGAGGCTGCTTGTTTTGCAGCTGCATCAGCTCGTGCCTTACCTTTCCTACTGTTATCCTGTTGCTTTGTATGAGCTGCACATTTACAATTATCTACTTTAGTGGGTAACTGAATGGAATCTAACGCATTCAAGATCAATTGCGCATGATTAATCAGTTTACCGGTGGATGTTATCATTCCCCTATTCTTCCACTGCTGCTCATAAACATGCACTGTACAGACAACATACTGACTATCGGTATAAATGTCCACACATCAGTTTTTCGCTAGAGTACAAGCACGTGTTAAAGCTATCGATTCTGCTGCTTGAGCAGACACGTTATGCTGCAGGGGTTGGGCTTCTACAATCTCATTATCAATAACTACTGCATAACCTACTTGATTCTTTCCTGTAGGACTCTTTCTACATGATCCGTACACATAAACTGTCACCTCTGCATCATCTAAGAGTATATCAGTGATATCCTGTCTGTGTGGAGTTATTTCCTCCATTTCATATAGGCAACTGTGTGGTGTGCCATACACAGGTGTCGGACGTGACGTTGATAGGTTTAATGGTGTACAACGTTCAAGCACCATATGAGGTTGACTCAGGGGTATGGTCAAACAAGACAGATGTCTAGCACGGGTCAGGAATGCTATTTTCTCTTGCAGCAGAATGATCGCAACTGCATGAGACACTCTCACAGTGAGAGGGTGGAATAATAACATTAAGGCCAAGGCCTGTACTGCCATGGGTGCTGCAACAACTGCCTGTACACAATGTGGCACTGACCATGCCACAGTGTCCAACTGCGATGAGTAGTAAGCTATGGGGCGTTGCTTACTTCCATGCTGTTGCATCAAGACTGATGTCATATATCCCTGCTTACAATCTACAGTCTGACAACATCTGTTATGATTATTCGGGAGACCTAATACAGATGTTGAAGCTATCAATCGTTTTAGTCTGCAGAAAGCTGTTTCTGCTACTGGAATCCAGTGTAGTATATGTTGTGCTGCCATAGGTGTATTAAAGATTAAAGCAGACAATAGAGCAGATTCCAAAGCATTGTTTGGTAACCAGCTTTGACAAATGTTAGTCGGCCCGGGAAGGACATCATTCCCTTCTTGGTAGTTGGCTTGGGTGCTTGTGAAATTGCTGCCTTCCTATCGTCATGTAATGTTCTACCGTCCTTGGATACCACATATCCCAGGTACTTGACCTGTAATCTCTGTAGTTGCAATTTATGCTTGCTTAATTTATGTCCCTGTTCTGCTGAATATTTCAATAATGCTATTGTATCTTCCCTACATTGCTGCTGGGTAGGGGCCGGAAGCAGAATATCATCCACATAAAGTAGAACTTGACTGGCCCCGGGTGGAGTAAACACCGGAATGTTGCTAGCCATCTCCTGTGCGAATATCGTTGTACTTTCACAGTATCCCTGCGATAGCCGGGTATGGCTGTATCTGTTACCCTGAATGTAAATGCAAAACAATACGGACTATCTGGATGTATAGGTATTGAAAAGGAAGCATAGCTTATATGTACCACGGTAAGATACTTCTGTGGCGGGTTCATAGCATTCAATATAGTGTGTGGGTCTGGCACCATCGGTACCCTAGGTATTATTACATGATTTACAGCTTGTAAATCCTGTACCATCCGCCATTGCCCCTTTGCTTTTCTATCAGAAGATACAGGGGTATTGCATGGTGAATAGTGATTACTTTGTAGATGGGGAATTCCCTCTGTGACTTTACAGATATCTTCTGGTGTCCACGGTCTATACACTAAGGGAGTTGGGTCCTGGCCTTCCTGTCCTGCATGAGGGTTCGGTACTTCAATTAATTGACAGATATCCTCACCCTGTTCTAGTGACTGTCTTCTTACTTGAGTGTCCCTAGGTATGTTACGAGTTCGGGATGTGGTTTCGGGATGTGGCAAAACATGTATTGGAGTATCCTCTCCATGGCTTTGATTTTAGGGTACTGGAAATAGTCACACATAGTAAAAGAGGTGGAGACAATATATTGCTTTTGAACAATAAGGAATTAAAATGGATCTTGAGATTGGCTGCACATATACCCCCTGGCATTAATAATCATGTTTCGATTAAGCCTGTTTTGGAAGTTAGATAGGTTTTTAGTCCTTGATTTTAGCATTTTATTTTCTAAGATTAACAGTTCTCATACATACATCTTATCTGTATTTACTATTCCTGATATCTATTTTATTATATAGTTATATTATATTATATTTATATTTATATATATATATATATATATATATATATATATATATATATATATATATACTCATTTATATCTAATATTTAATGTGCATATTTATCTATTTATTTGTCAATATAATATATTTAAAGTGTTATTTAAAGTGCTTATCAGTTAATTTATTTATTAATTTATTTATTTATAGATTGATTCATAAAAACTATTCATCTATTCATCCACATATTTATTATGCATCGAATGCATTTAAATATATTAATTATTAATTATTTATTATTAATCAACCGTGTATTTACTATCATTACCCATTTATAATTAGTTAATACACTCTATGCATTTTTATGAGCTTAAAAAGGGAGTGATTATTATGGATATATATTTATAGCTTTATATGAATCATCTTAATAATCCTAATATATATATTCTTAAAAAATTTTAATTTGTTTTAATTTATTTTAATTTCATCATTATTCTTATGATCCATTAAGATCAAGAAGTTAAGTAACATTGTAAAATGAGAATATGCTATTTAAGATTTTAATGAAGCATATTATTCTTATGGATTTACATGACTTTTATTTAAATGATGATGTTTTTGTACCCGTCTGGCAAGTATATGTACCACATTGCCACCTAGAATAAGTACATAGATTAAATTACACAAGATTTTATCAGTGTTCATTTGTATTCTTATTTTTACTTTGTTTTTTTACTTTTATTGTGTGTATTTAATTGTGCTTCTCCGTTTTGTCAATTTGTTTGTATTTATTCACCCACTTACCACTCGTCTTCGCACTATAGTTCTATTTTTGCCTGACAGTAGAATAATCAGATATGAATAATGCTGCTTACTCCCAAGATTTCGAGATTTTTTGATATGTCTGCATCAAGTCATTATACCTAATTAACTAAGTAATTAAGTAGTTGAACAGTTTGACTGTTTCATTTTGGCGCCCTTTTTACTTGTCATTGTATAAATTGAGACTGTTAAATGTTAAATGAACTGTCTGATGAAGCGTAGTGGTTGCTACGCGAAAGCGCTTACAGTAAATAAAGGTTCTTGGCTGCATTTATCCTGGAATATGTGACATTTCTTTTGGAAAAGTGAAGCTGTTGTCTTTGGCTTTTTGTTCGTGATTTTCGTGAACTTTGAGATATTTACTGAACTGTCCCTACAGTTCCGTGGTGAGAGAGCCTGGTTGTTATCATCATCAGTGTCCCTAGGTATGTTATGAGTTCGGGATGTGGTTTCAATAGCTTCTCTTACATTTGGTCACTGTGATACCTCTGTTGCCACAGGATAACGTGGGGGGGACTAGCCTGCCCTCCCGCTTCATATCCTGGATGTGGTATTGGAGGTGGTAGAGGGGTGGGGGGGGCTGTCGCTACTACTGTATTATTATCTTCTTTGTGTACGTATGATGCTTTCGCATTTCTAGTGTTCTTTTCCCTTCGGTTCACTACCTCAATCCACCTATGTGCTTGACGGATACCCAATTGTCGCTGTATTTTCGCCTGCACATCTTAGGGTTGCCACCTTTTCAAATGCACAAAGTGGGGCATTAGTGTTAGGAACGTGTAATTTGGCAGGGCAAAACATACCCAAGGCCAGTACAAAGGACAGCAATTCACTTTTTGCCAGGAGAGCAACCTATTCTTGTAGCATTTGAGTTGCTTATTCTGTTTATTATGATATTTTGGTGTTTCAGATACAAAATTACTGTTTTATGCTACCATTTAAGAAGATATCTGAGAAATCTTTGTCCTAAGATATCAGGACATTTGCCATTTGTTCAGTTTGTTTGCAGGACACAACTGGCCAAAGAGGGACTGTCCCTCACAAAGTGGGACAGGTGGTTACCCTAGAACATCTGCATCACATTTTCAGTGATTCCAATGTTTCAGTAATGATATTTTGTCTAATATACCATCAATGTCATATTTATTACCCCATTTTGCAGAATATCTCACATTATGTGCTCTCTGCAATTGCATATACTTCACGTCACCCGTCAAACGCGGATCACATGATCTGTTTGTGCACTAATCTCCCATATCCTCTACACGACTGTTACGTAACCCTTCTCTCGTACCACGTGGTATATCCTTCCCTGTATCCACTGTAGTGTCTACAATGACTATTTACTCTACTCTGTGTTCCCCTGATCTATGACAGATTTAAAAATACTTGGATTGGTCTTCGACCTGCTATCACAACTGTTAACAGAAACACAATGTAGTCTGGTCCCTGATCTACAATAGAGACAAAGAGGCAAACCCTCCTTACCTGAGCCTCCTGTTTATGACTGCACGTTTTCTTCTTGGGATCCAGTTTTCCGCTTTTCAGCCACAGATCAGACAGTGGACAGCCTCTTTACACACAACAATTCAGTCGGAGGTCTTTTCACTCAAGAAGAACCATTTAGGCAAATTCTCCTGCGCAGATGTCTAACCACCCATGCACTCTGACCTGTAGCTTACCAAGGGAATTCCGGCTAAGAAGGACCACAATGTCAAATAAGTTGTTAAAACCAGACTGTAGAAATCAGTAGGCTTTTCTAAGTGACAGTCAATAACACAGGAAGCTCGGGTTCACAACGTTTTAGTAGTGTACACAGGCAGGCAAAATAATATACAGTCCAAGTATGAGAGTTTTGTCTGACTCTATACAGTAAGCAATTTCTTTATATAGTGTTTACAATCAGCTTTTGCCCACCTTACTGACGTGGATGGTCGCAGGGCATTTCCATCACTATGGTCCGCAATATTCTATACATACGTGGGTGCTGAGGTCATGCTTTTAAAATGTTTTCCCATGAGAATAACACAGCCTTGCAAGGCACCTGGTCAATTACAGTGTCCTTCTGTAATTGTAGCTGTTTCAAGGACCCTGGACTGTTCCGATACAATAGTCAGTTCATTTCTTAATACGTTCCTTTGTCTCTCTGGTAAGGAGTTGTACTCTATCTTCGATAGAGCTCACAAGGCCATCCTCCTCAGGGGAAGGGGAGATGTTATGCATGTACATACATTTATTTTTCTGTAACCCAGCAGATAATTAATGCTGAGAGACATAAGCCTGCTGTACTGGTTACTGCCAGGGTCAGAGTTCGATCACACTGCAGCTAAGCTTCACGAATTACATGCATGATCATTTCTACTGCCATATTGTACGGAACAATTCAATGCATTATATAGTATTTTGCTTCTAAACTGGCACTTCATATGTGTTTCTATATATATTTTTCTAACAACATCCATCCGGCCATATGCATGTTGTTCCGTCCTTTACCTTGACCGTGTGTATTTGGCCATCCGGCAACGCTACTCTCCACATGTGATGTCCCACCTTCCCCTTCTGTGCCTGTGGCACCCTGTTAGGATGTCCTGTTTGGTAGGCACATGTTCCGCTATATGTGTTTGACTTCTCTGCATAGCTAATCATCGATGCGGTGGTTCAACAACCCGACTTGTTCACATGTGTACAGTTATGTGCACCGTGGCGTGTACAAACCTATATGGTTTGGACGGGTACATACCACATGCGGGATGTACACATTCTGCAGACACATTCACATGCAGCCATTTCCATATCTGTACCTGAGGTGGGTTGGTGACATGTGGGGTACATATTTGCCCACGTGGCACTGCCTAACACAATACTTCTTACCACATTTCAGGTATGCCCATTGTGTGTAGGTGTGTAGCTGCACAAGGATGCTAGCTGGTTTGGGTGCACAGGCGTACATGGGTGGGACTTACATGCTACAATGGGGCTATTGTGTATTACATCTGCATGCATGGGTTCTGCTTCTGGATATTACACTTAGACATACGCCGTCCTGTGTATGCGACAAACACGTTGCTGGGTGTGGGACATGTTGCTATGCACATGTTTGCCTGTGTTTAGGGTATCTTGGTTCCTTCCTGTTGTTATGTCGACACAGCTACCCGGCTGTGTACTCTCACTACTGCTTGTGACCATTATGGTTGACACCTTTTCCAATGCCCATAGTGGGACATCTTTTGTGGAAACATCGGATTTTGCAGGACAACACATACCCACAGCAAGTGGAGTTGACAGAACTTCACTTGTTTGCCATAATATATGCTTATTCTGTTAGCATTTGGGTTCCTTATTCAGTTTCTTATGCCATGTATGTGTTTCATATACAAAATATATGTTTTATGCTACTATTACAGGTATATTGCGGGAATATTTTTGGCAGGAAATCTCAGGTCATTTGCCAGTTTTTCGATTTTTGGCGGGACACAACTGTCCAATGAAGGACTGTCCATAGCAAAGTGGGACAGCTGGTAACCCTGGTGACCATGCCCATGTTGCTACTGGGGTTGCCACCTTTTCCAGTGGCCAAGGTGGGACATTTTCGGGACTCACATCAGATTTTACAGGCCGACACATACCCATGGTCACTATATTGCATAGAACTTCACTTGTTTGCCTAAATAAAAGCTTATTGTTGTAGCAGTTTGGTTGCTTATTCTGTTTCTTGTGACATTTAGGTATTTCAGTTACGGAAATAACCATTTCATGCAACCATTACATTAAATACGGGATATCATTATGTCCTACAATCTTAGCACATTTGCCGTTTTAATATTTTTATCGGGACACAACTGCCCATAGAGGGACTGCCCCTCGCAAAGTGGGACAGGTGGTAACCTTAGTCGCTACTCCTATGTCGGTGCGGCACGCTGACATGCTGCGGTACACCTTCTCTGGGTATGCCCACTGACGGTGCATTGCGGGACAAACACGGTGTTACGCGTATCCTTTGTTCCTTGGATGGGTACACTTAGGGCTTCGTGGGTTGTATTTGCTTCTCCATTTTGTTGGGACGGGTACTATGTTGCATACTCTACGTGTGTTTCATTCTGCACGGGCCCTGGCTGCTGCCATTACTATTATGGGCGGACCGTGGCAGTCAGCACATTAGGTTGCTCATCGCCTGCCGGCTTAGCCACGCCTCCGGACGCATCCTACTTGGGCTCGCTCACGTACACTACGCACGTGTCTGTGGTTGCGGTGCGCTCTCATTACTATGCATATGGCGCTACTACGCCGACTATTCACTGCACCGCCGGTGCAGGCCTTACACCGGCCTTGCGCCGAGCTTCATGAATCCTTCATTATTTATTTATTCTTTTGTTTTGTTTTGTTTCTGATTCTTGGAGTAAGAGGTTCACAGGGTCATAGGCAGTGGCGGCTGGTGACTTGAAATCAAAGGGGGGGAGTTGCAGGAGACAGTTGAATGGGTGGGGCCAATGGGAAGGGGTGTGGCCAGCTAGAAAGGGGTGGATCTATGGTCAAAACCACAAAAACTGGGACTTTAATTAAATACACTGCCCTGGGTGTCAAACCATCATTATGAGAGTCAAATCAAGACAAAATGAAGTGGAGAAGAAAAAACTATTTCAATGCATTGGCTACATGACAGCTTACTTAATAGCTAGATGGAAACAAAAGGTTGTGAGGCATGAAAAATAAATTACTTTTTAAATACATTACTGGAATGCCAGTCAAAATCAAGTATAAGAAAAACAAGCAGCACTCAACTCAAACCACTTCTCCTTGCACTACAATTCTAATTATAATTTATATTTAGCTTTATAAAAGTACCAAGTAACATGCTGAAAGTAGCAATACCCCCACTTGTAAAAATGTTTTTTATCCAAAAGACCTGCTGCCTGACAACTATCTACTTGTTTCATGGGGAAAACATGATCCAAGTAAAAATGAACAGCAAACAAGAAATAAGCTCAAGATAAATTGCTTAAAGAATTACTGCACAGGTTATGGACCACACATGATAGACTGGCATTCTGTTTAGTTTACAGGTAAAGCCTGCAAAGATGACTGAAGTCTCCAACAAATGTAATGAGCTTCTGAAAATACTGTAATCCTGCCCTTTATTGCAAATACTGTCATATGCATTTCAGTACTTAAGGCTTATACACTATCTAGTTATGTAAATATTCTCTGCATGGCAACAACAAAATAGCCTTCAATGTTGGTAATTCTTTAACAGCATGCTTATTAAAGCTTACTTGCATCTTACAGTCTCAGACAAGCTTACCAGATGGTCATTAAAGCATTGCTACTTAAACACAGAGCAACTGGCACTGCAATGACATGCATTTTCTGAATAAGAAGCATAAATTAGGTTTCAGTTACCTGTCTGACCGCCAACAATCCATTGTATGGCAGAATGACATATCTTCCCAACTACCTGCCTCTATAGGGGTTCCCCAAGGATCCATCCTTGGACCCCTACTCTTCTCTATTTTCACCAATAATCTAGCCTCTGTCACCAAACATGGCACACTCATACAATACACAGATGACTCAACCATCATCTGCTCAGCCCAGTCCCTACCCAAACTGCAAAAAGTCACACAGCAAGCCTTTTCCTCTGTGGAAAGTTGGTTATCCGATGCCCAATTAATACTCAACCCAAACAAAACTAAACTACTCATCTTCCAACCCACCAAACATACTCAAAACAACTCTCACTTTAACATCACAGCAAAAGGCAACACCACTATACACCCAACAGAACACACCCAGTTGCTAGGAGTGGAAATAGACAATAAACTAAAATTTGACATTCACATATCCATGACCATAAAAAAGTCCACAAAAAACTAGGAGCGTTATACAGAAATAAGCAACTTCTCACCAAAGCAGCAAAGATTTCAGTAGCAAATTCCCACCTTATCTCCACCCTACTTTATGCCTCTCCAATATATACCAACCTAAGGCAATGCGATCTAAACAAGCTCAAGACCTGCTACAACAAAATCGCCAAATTCACCACAGGGGCATCCTACCCTAGTCACCACTGTCTCTCACTTGCTGAACTGGGCTAGCTTGAACTCCCTCACCTCCTTCAATGGTATCAATTCACACTCACCCAGAAACTAGTAAACCAACCACTAAAAGTCCCATCCCTTCAGAATCTGCTCCAAACCTATCGCACCACCAGACCACTAAGATCCAGCAACAAAAATCACTTACAGGTCACTAAAGCCAATAAATCTGCTGGAGAAGCACTATTCTCTTGCACCATAGCCAAATTATGGAACTCCCTATCACCCACAATTACCTCTGTACCATCATGCACCCACTTCAAAATTTTACTAAAAACGCACCTAAAAACATACTGGCTATGCCCTTGCAACTCCCCCTCTAATATCACCCACCCCATCCACCCACTACCTTTCTTTCCACTCCACTAACTACCTTGATTATAGCAAGCTGAGATGCTCATAAGCCTAACTACTTATCATACAGCAGGAACTTCTTATTGCAACAATTGTTAATGTCTGTTATGTACTTCGCATATGGTAAAGATTCTAGTTGTCTACTGATGTACTATGTTCTTCACCTGTAACTATGGTTGTAATTGTTAATTGCTATGTTGATCAAATTGTTAATTGCTATGTAAATCCAATGTAACTACTGTCTGTATATTAACTGTGGAGCTTTTTTCCCCGGACGTCCGCTGAAAATGGATCTATGTCCAGTCAGACACTCCCGGTCAACAAATGTAAATAAGTAAAATAAATAAAATAAATAAATCAACAGTATAAAAATATGACAGAAAACAAGAATAGTCTTCAAAATCAAGGACAGATGAAAAGCCACTGCAGTACTGTGTCTACCTTGGAGGGGGGGGGGGATACTCTGCACACTTACACTGCATAACTGCTCCTTGCCTTGCTTGGACATATCCAGAGTCACTACATGGGGGGGGGGGGTACAACAAGTATGTCACAATTTAAAATGTCTCTGGCTGACAGTGATAGCCCTGACACATTTGTTCATACCTCTCAACCTCAGAGCAAGAAATCTAGATAAATCCATAAATTAAAGTGGGACAAAGGCCCAAAATAGGGACAGTTTTTAAATTCTGCTCTTACAAACTTAGAAAGCCGATAGACTCTTGCATTAGTATGAATTTTCTGAAGGGTATGAAATCTAAAACTAAAATGTCTGTCATTATTTTCTAACTTCAATCTTTAGTGATTTGCAACTAATTTGCCAGAAAACCACAATTTTATGAAAAACGGACCAAAAATTTGATGCAAAAATCTGGATATTGAATATTCTGCAAAAATCTATACAGTTCACTATGTTACACGGTTTCAAATATGTATGTATGTTTCCTTCAAGCGTCTAATCATTTCTTTTTTAATTAATACGCATGTAACAAGGTCATAGCAGAAAACATCCATTTGTTAATTCTACCTGCCTTAAATAAATTAATTAAAATAAAAAGTAAGTAACTGTTTCACATCTTACTAATATTTAGTAGTAACATTTCCTTCCAGATATAATTTAGTTGCATTCTCACAAATATAATTATTTTGCTTTTTGCTAACATTTTCCTCCCAAGCATATTATAATTACGTACATAAAAGTGTTGTGTATTTATGAAATATTAGTCACGGTAGTTGCTAGCTCTGCCTATTCAGTCGCTTCATTTCCAGTCATGTGACACATCGAACTTGCTCTTTAGTATGATACTTATGACGATTCTCCCTGTCTATTTCATATATGCACATATAATCACTTTAAAGTGCTGTTTGAAAGTCTATATGCTTCAGCTGCTTGTACGTTAACTTAAATTGCTATCTTAAGCTATATGAACATTATGCATTACAACGTTTACTGCAAAAGACTTTATATTGATCTGTAAATCTTGGATTACTTCCGGTCAAGGTCATTACTGAAAAGGATCCACGGAGAAGCCTACCTACCTGGTCAAAAACTTCAAAGTAATTAGAGAAGTAAATAAATCAATAAATAAATAATAAACAAAAGCAATGTCCATCAAACATAAATTTCCTTCCAAAGCAGGACTCCCCAAATGTGAGAACCTATTGTACAAACTGGAGTGAAGAGAAGCATAAAGAGACTACACTTACTATAGTGTGCACTGAGCTGCAAATAATACTGATACATTAAATATCCTTCAAAACACAGTAAAAATTCATTAATAAACATATTATATCTGTGACTTGTTATAGAGTTTTTGTGCTGGGATCTCTAAACATTCATTCATTCACTCATTCACTCATTCTGTCACTTTTTGTACACACAATAGCTGGGATTCAGAAAAGATCCAACTGCTTGTATAAATTGTCTACTGCAAGCAGGTCAATTAAAGAAATTGGTAGGAAATGCAGTTCAAAAACACATATGGCAGCAGTGAGGAAGACCTCCATACTGGCTCAGTAAAATAACTCTGAATCACACTTTTTATCACTAGCATTCTCAGACCTGTGATGGTGTTAGTGCCTACAATGGCAGCTCATGCATTGCATTGTCAGAGCCCCTCTTTCCTTACACACACACACACACACACACACACACACACACACACACACACACACACACACACACACACACACACACACACACACACACACACACACACACACACACACACACACACACACACACACACACACCCTACCTGAAGGTCCCATAGCAGCTAAAATGCAGTCTCCACAGTTATGGAGCAGCTAAAAAGCAGCAGTCCTGAATTAGTTCCAGCCTCCTCAGTCCCGCTACACAGTAAAAGCAGTCTCCTCAGTCCGCGCAAGCTAATGGCTTGTTTCCGGTCTCCTGGCTGGCTGGTTTTCCCCTGCAAGAGTAGGCTGGAGGCTCCAGCCTGCAGACAATGCAGTCAGGTGTCCTTCTGTTCTATGTGGTCATCACCGCACAGACTTTTGGGCTGCAGGGCAGAGATGCCTTTCTCCCCTATCTGGACTGCCTGACACAGAAGTCTGAAGTTCTGTGAGTTCTGGGACTCGCAATTTTGTTTTTGTTTTATTTTCTTAATTCTTTCTACAGGTAGAGGGGCTGCAGTCCTGCAGTCCTATAGCATGAGCCGCCCCTGGATAGGTAAGTATAAGGCTCGTTGCTCTTGTGGGCCATTGCTATCTTAGCCAATTTCCATTTTTGCGCTCAAAAAAGCCTATCCCATTTGGTTATAGATTGGACTTACCAATCCCATGGTCGATAATTATATATTACCCCTAATGAAAATAACTAGGATTATACAATACATAATTTGAGGGGAACCATGCAAAAGACAAAGCATTATGGAGTGACATATGTCCATTAGTAGTACAGGGGGCAGTACTGCATTCAATTTTCTGTTTCCTATCCTTAGATCTAAGTTGCACTTGAATATGGACAAAGATAATCTCTGATCTAGGTGGATGGGGAGCTATGTTTTCCTAGTTGGATTTCAAAATGTATAAACTTCTTATGGCAAATATGGCAAAACTCCACATAGCTGTGTTAAGGTAAAATTGGATAATTCAGTACCTAGTTCCATCACTTTCTTCTGAAATGCCATTTTACATAGAATTTATGCAGCAGTTACTTTTCCCTTTCTCAGTACCTTTGGAAAGCACAAAAATTGGTTGTGACATACAGAAACGTCTCCCTTTCATACCACTGTGATCTCTACAATGGTCTCATAAGATATCCATCCAAGATTAAAAAGCAGGATGACTCAATTCATGCAGCCAACATTCTGCACATTTAAGTGTAAAATTTATAGTCGTTACCATATTTTAACCTGTTAGAAGAATCTCTGACTGCAGAAAACATCCCACTTTTCTTCTCTGTTCTTTAGTCGATTGCTTCTATCAATCTCTTATCGTATAGCTTTTAGCTGAATAAGGAACTGGAAAATTCTAAAATAGTTGAGTGGTCTTAAGACCAATGCATCAGTCTGACAAGTCTTTCTTTTAATTCAGCATTGTGTTGATGTATAACATTTCTCTTAAACATGGCAAATGTTAAATCCTCCATTTATGGAATGAATAATTCAGTGGTGCCTTTAACTATGTAAATGATGTCAAGCGCCCATAAATGAACTTATTCTATTTCAGACGTGTCCCTTTGCTTTTCGAATATAAAAGAAGTCAAGCATATGCATATGTCAGATGATCCTATGGACTCATTTTTTTTCTTTTTCCTTTCTTTCTTTACTCACAAAAGTAAAGCTACTGATGTATGTGTTATTCCACTTAAAAAATAATAAAAGCTCAATTAGGAATAATAAAGCATGACCGAGTGATTTGCTTGGCATAATCTCTATATGTATAGATCCACATTATGTAAGCTAAAAATCAAATTAATGAATGCAGTCTCAGTTTGCAACCAAATCACAGAAACTGGATGTGCTGAAATGCCCCCTCCCCATGGGGTATAAGCTCCATAGACCCACTCCACCTTCAAGCAGCAAACTGTGCTCCCTGTATTCCTCCTACTATTAGAATGATTTCCAATATTGCTGCAGTGTGAGAGTAAGGAAAAATTCTCCTTGGAATGACTCATTCAAAGGTATTTCCATTTTTAGCAAAGTGGTTGAAAATGCTGATTTTCAAGCTGTTTGCGAAAGAAGTGATTTGGTTTGAACGTGTAAGCTGATATATTTTTTATTTAAACAAGAAAGACTAGTTAAAAAGTGTGTATTAACCAAGCTGTATGTCTAAAGTCTATACGACAAAAAAATACAAGCTTAAATAAAATTAATTAAATAAATAAATAAAAATAAAAAAAACTTTGCTCCTTGGTCATTACATAGCTTGTGTAATGGTCGGTGGTAGAAAAAAGGCAATTCTATTCTGATGCAGATGAGTACTTCTAAACAATTAGTTGAAATCTACAGAAGAAAATACACTAAATGGAGCCCAATAAAACTATTTTTCATGAAGTGACCATGATATAAGATATAAGGCGAAGGAAAGGCAGCTTGGTGATTTTGTACAGCTTCATTTGCACATGCCTTGAACTTAAATACATTAATTGTAAGGACTGCAGAGCCTAAAAGGAAGCACAGATACTTAGTTAGTTAGTTAAACCCAGTCTTCTCACAGCTCCATTACTGTGCCCCATGGCTGATGAATGCACAGCAGATTAAGTGATGAGCCAATAGCTGTATTTTCGTTAACTGGCAGCTCACAGGACACACATTTATCATAATACACTGCCAACAACTGGCGGCAGGCTCATATACACCAATGAGGCATTTCTTGGCTCTAGATTGGGAAGTTCCAGAGAACAGTTTATGTTGTAGCATTCTTTTCCACGTAAGCTACGTGCAGTTAGCACTCTATTGCTTTAGGTCATACAGACACTTTGATTGCCTGCATTATAATTTATCTGTCAGACAGGTAAGCAGACTCACCAGCTGCATTTCAGATGAGTTTAGGTTAGGTACTTCAGTCTCTCAGTAGCAGATGTGGCTGGTTTTAGTTGAACACTAGAGAAATTATTATTAAGAGGGCTGTTTGGTTATGAGGTTGCAGATGGCAAAATCAAATGATATTGCAAATAGTCTGCCTCACCCCAGGAGTCAATTCCATGCCTTATTCAGTCTGACAGGAACTCCTTGATAATGCAGTATTTACGATTTTATGAACTGAAACATCATCTTAGACCTCATACTAATGGGCTGATGCTGTTTGAAGTAGGACTGAAATAATAAACATGAAAATTAACTATGTTTCGTATCTTTCAATCTATATCTATCTATCTGTCTATCTATCTATCTATCTATCTATCTATCTATCTATCTATCTATCTATCTAATCTATCTGTCTATATGTATCTATAGCTATATCTGTATCTATGTCTATCCCTCTCTCTCTATCTCTCCCTCTGTATATATATATATATATATATATATATATATATATATATATATATATATATATATATATATATATATATATAGCTTGCAGACAGTTGACCGGATGACCAACTATACTGGCATCTGTCTTCTCAATATGATTTGGTTGATGCAGACAGATGGTCAACAGATGTGCAAGATCAACAATCCCCAGGTTGGGGAATATTCTCTTTCTCCAGGGATTGTGCACTCTTAGAGTTATTGTATATGGTTAGCAGTGGGTGTGGGAAATGCAGTGGGCTTCTGCAAAACATATCACTGTTTGTTTAGTTGATGTTTTGTCAGTATTCTTGCTGTGAGTATAGCTGGTCACTTGACTACATAGCCTACACCTACAAACACACACACACACACACACACACATATAACTATATATATATATATATATATATATATATATATATATATATATATATATATACACACACACACATAGATACACACACACAGACATGTATAGATCTATCTTTCTACCTATGTATCTATATATATGTATATATATATATATATATATATATATATATATATATATGTGTGTGTGTGTGTGTGTGTGTGTGTGTGTGTGTGTGTGTGTGTGTGTGCGTGTGTGCGTGTGTGTGTGCGTGTGTGTGTATGTTTGTTTGTATATGAAAACATCATAAGACTTATTTTCTCTAAAGTTCCATTTGATTTTTGCTTTTCAGAAATACTGGAAAATGAATACGTCTTTTCATTAAGCTTGTGAGTCTCTCAATAGAACAAAAAGAACATAACCAATGTATTATTCTTCCTTTACACAAATTCCTGATTGTTGAAAAAATGGAAACAATCTGTGCCTGACTTTAATGGCAAGCTGTTATAATGAAACAGAGACCTTGTGCTCAATAATCAAGCAGAGATCATATGATGGAAACTTTAATATGACAACAACACTGATAATGAAACATACAGTAAATAAGTGAACCTTACATGATTTATGAAGACAGTGACAAGTTGTCCAAATACCAGTGTAGGTGCAGTTGTAGCGGTGTCATTATAAAACTGCCCAGGCCAGTGATAACACTTCATACACTAATGAGAGGTGGGGTGATGCTAAGAATACAAACTATTTGACCAAAAAAGATAATGCAGAGTTTCTGCTTTGTCATATGGCACCCTAGTGATTCTTACCGTTGTCCAAGTTGTAAATTTCAGTTTTCAAGGTATTGCTTATTCTAATCTGAATTATATTACAATATGAGATATTTCAAAGGAAATGTGATCTATTGTTTGTTTCTACAGCAGTTTTATAGTCTTCACAAACTGTACACTAATGGGAAATCCAGCTTCCAATCACTAGTACTGTTTTTTTCTTTTCTTTTCTGTCATACAGGATTGCAACAGAACATAACACTATCAGAACTTTGCATAGCTCTCAACGCTCCTCATTTTGAGTTTTGTAAATGCTATATTTCACACAGAAAAGGTCTGACACACATTCACTAAGACTTTTATTAATAAATTCCATGGTATGTACTATTAAATAATAGTGAATCATATCAATTCTTCAAAATAGCTATTTTTAAGTATGAAAAACAGTTAATAACCATGCTGTGAGTTTCCTATTTGAAGTTGTTAATGACTATTCCACATTTTGCCCACTTGTTCCACATTGTAAGTGGTAGTGTTCCACATTTGGGATGTAGAAGGCACAGAGCTATGCTTGTAAGACTTAGATCAGTATGTAACAAAAAAGAAAACTTTGGGTCTTCATTCAGGAATAGCTGCACCAGCTCAATCAAGATGATTAACAGAATAAGATTTTTTTGCAATCTAGAAACCTTAATATCAAAAACAAAAACAGTGAAAGGAATATTGTCATTTGCCACAATCATGTTCCTCACAGTAGTGCGTTATGGTTGGCTTTTCTACATTTCAACAACTTATTTCACCTTGAGCATCAGCTGTCCTAAACACAAGATGCTGAGGAATGGAATGCAGGTATTGTTTTCATATGAAATCACTGCAGGTTTGTTTTGCAATTCTGCACAGTGACTCCTTTGTTCTGGGAGATTTTTAAACTGTGGAGTGTGTGTGTGTGTGTGTGTGTGTGTGTGTGTGTGTGTGTGTGTGTGTGTGTGTGTATATATATATATATATATATATATATATACGCGCACACACACACACACACACACTCTGTGTATAGATATATATATATATATATATATATATATATATATATATATACGTACGCAGACACACACACACACACACACACACACACACACACACACACACACACACACACACACACACACACACACACACACACACACACACACACACACACACACACACACACACACACACACACACATACATACACATTCATACACACACACACACACACACACACACACACACACACACACACACACACACGTGCTAATAAGGTCATGGGTGCATACTAGGTTAATGACCACATGGGCCTTTTTGAGCATAGCCATGCATACCAAATATATCTATTTATTTACTATTTATTTATTGACATTAGTTAACCATGTTAGTCCTACTGGGCCAAATGCCCCTTTTCAGCGGAGGCCCGAGGAGTAAAGCCCCAAGAGTACATGAAATACTAAATAACAAGATCAATTATTACATATCAAGCAAGAAAATATAAAACTAAAGCTAATTTACAATTATTGTAGATGAACAAAGGTTATAGGAAATTTGGACATACATGGTAAAAATCCATGTAGCTGACAAGTTTTGATGCCCTAAGGTTATTATAAGGGTATATGTAGGCTAGGGCTTGGGTGAGCAAGCATTTACAGTCTGACTGTGCCCACTACAGATATACGTGCCAGACAAGGGTTGAATTTCTGATTCCTTACCCATTGATCCAAATTATACTAGAACTGGGTTAAGGAAGAACTGTTCTTCACATAGATGGGAAGTCAGTCCCTGAGAAGGGGTAGTCTCTGAGACACATATTTGTCCCTCTAATATGTTCTATGTAAGCCTCAAGTAAAGTTTAAGTCCCTAGAATGGGTAATTCTGGTACTATTTCTTTTTTATTTATTGAAAATCTCCATCAGAGTGGAATCTAAGGATGCTTTGTATATCAGTCATAGATCGCTCCTCAACAGTCTGTAGGAGACAGAGTATAGGGATAGGGCTTTGACATGATATGTGTAGGACATGTTGTTTATGCCCTGTATTCTTTTTATCAGGAATGTCTGTGGACATTGCAGTTGTTGCATGTGGCTTGTCAGATACATACCTAAGGGAGGTGTTGTACTCAGTGTTGAAGCATAACTCCCTTGGACCTAGATGCCATACCTTTGCCTTTAAGTTATGCAGCATAGAATTAGTTCCATACTACCATCAAAAGATGATAGTTAAAAGCCAAGTTACTGTCTACATGCCTCCACAAATCCCTGACTACTGGGTCTACCTTTACAGGTGTGTTATCAATGAGGTAGTTTCCATGGGAAGCTGACTTCCCAAAAGGGCACTATTATGTGTTCCTTGGCATTGAGTTTTAGACTGTGGCTCTGGCACCAGTTATTGGTCTTTTTCAGTCCATTTTGTTGGATATTAGTGTCTTTTGGGGGATTCTATGACTGCACCTTGGTTAAAGTCATCTGCAAACTTGGTCAGCCAGAGGTCTTTGACATTGGTCTTGACTTCAGAGAAGAAGATGTCAAAAAGGAAAAGAACCAGTACATAGCCCTGATGGACTCTGCTAATGACCAGCCTTTTTGTGTAGGTGGACTCCCCTATCCTAGCTTTGTGCATCCTATCTGGAGCCAGCTGGCAATCCAACCAGTGACATAGGTGTTTATAACTAACTCCTTTAGTTTGTCTGTAATGTCTGAGTGGGGTATTGTATCAAATGCCTTGCCAGTTTAAGATAGGCAGTATGCTCTATTTTGCTCTCATACATTACTTTGGTGACCATCTTAAAAAAGTCCACCAGATTGAGTAGACATGACCTGCCATTGATGAAACCAAACTGGGTAGTATCTAATGTCTGAAGGTTTCCTATGTCATTGTTAAACATTTCCACAATAATCCTTTAAATGGTTTTGCATACAAAAGTAGTCAGACTCATTTGTCTGTAGTTACTGAGGTCCATAGATGGCCCGCCCTTTTGCAAAGGGATGTTTATTGCAGTTCTACATTCACATCCTGTCTTGGGGCTACAGTTAAACAGTGACCCTAGTGGTCCTGATAAATCATGTTTCATGCTATTTAGGGAGCAGCCTGGAATATCATCAGGGCCCATTGATATGGTGTTCTTGATCTTAAAGAGTACATTGGAGACCTGCCCCCTAGTGATAGTTTGGAGGGTTGTTCATTGTAGGTGGCTCTATTTACAATTGGTTCTGCCCATTAATGTGTACTGGCTTTGAGGTAGTGGACATGGCTAAAGGAAGGCTTATTTTCTTCCTTGACCTGAGAGGCTATTTGTACCTCAAAGTTGGCTTTGGTAGACTAGATTTACCATGTGGATTGCTTGTTTAGATTTAGGAGACAGTTTTTATCCTGATGGGCATTGCACTTCCTGATTTTAAGTTCATAGGTTGGTACTAGGCTATCGGCCCTAGGGCCTATACAAGCCTAGCCATAACAATTCCCTGGCTATTTCTTCCCAGAATATTTAATTATTTGGTCACCTGTCTAGCAAGGTGACTGACATGATCCCTGGGGTGAATTTCCTATCTCCCATCCAATCATCAAGGTTCCTTTTGAAGAGGGCCAAAGAGACACTCGACTTGACATGTATTGGCAGTCTATTCCAGAGTATGAGGAGTCTCTGGGTCAGGAACCTATCCCTCCAGCATGTTTTGATCATTGTGATGATCAAGTTTAGATCCCTGGAGCGTGTGGCTCTGAGGGATTGGGATTCCTTTAAGTGTAGCATGTCCAACAGCTCTGGGTTTGACATGGCCTTGTATGTTAAGCAGAGATCACCTCTGAGTAGGTGATATGTGACTGAGTATAGCTGGAGTTTTTTTAGACAGTCAGCATAGGGCATCTGCTTTAGGCCTGTGATTCTTTTAGTGAGGTATTTCTGTGGCCTTTCCAGTTGTTGCAGATATCTTGTGAGGTACATACCAAATGGGGCATTGCACTCTATAATGGGTCTTATGATGTATGAGTACAGTGGGACAATGACCTCCTTTTTTCCGGATGAAAAGCCCTTAGTGATGAGGTGTGCCACATAGAAGGATTTCCTGACTGTTGTGGCGATGTGGTTATCGAAGGTGAAACCACTGTCCACCTGTGTCCCTAAGTCCCTTATCACACTTTTGGTGTTTAGTGTACAGCCACTTATGTGGTAATTCATGGGTACATGTTTTTTCCCAAAGGGGATAACTGTACATTTCTTGGCATTGAGCTTGAGCCCATGGCTCTGGCACCAAGCATCTGTTTCTGTAAGGCCCTTTTGTAGAATATCCACATCATTTGGGGATTCAATAATGGCTCCTAGTTTGCAATCATCTGTGAACTTTGTTAGCCAGAGTCCCTTAGTGTTGTCTTATACTTCAGAGAAGTAGATGCCAAACAAGAGCGGTCCCAGGACTGAACCCTGAGGTACTCCAGTTGCCACTTGTCTGGAGCTGGATTTGGAGTCAGCTACTTTTACAGTGTGGGTTATGTCAGTAAGTCAGTTGGCAACCCATCGAGTGACATAGGGATTAATGCCCAGCTTAGTAAGTTTATCTATGATTCCAGAGTGGGGGATGGTGTCGAAGGCCTTGATGAGGTCCAGATTGGCTGTGTGGACCACCTTACCCTCATCCACAGCTCTGGGGACTGATTCGAAGAAGTCAATCAGATTGAGGAGACAAGATTGGCCCCTTACAAAACCAAACTGGGTGGGGTCCAGTGTTTGAAGGTTGCCAATGTCTTTGTTTAGTTTATAGGTTCCATGATAATGCGTTCCATGGTTTTGCAGATCAGCCTTGTCAGACTGATGGAAAGATAGTTCCCAAGATCCAAGGTGGATCCCCCCTTGTGGAGTGGGATAACTGTAGCTGGGCACCACTCATTGGGCACAAAGCCTGAGGTGAGGCTATGATTAAACATGACACTTAGGTGAGGTGCCAGTTCATTTTGTAGTTCATGTAGTACACAGCCCAGGATGTCGTCTGGTCCCATGGATGCTATATTCTTAGCTTTGGAGAGTGCATTTTTTCACCTGTGTGGCAGTGATTACTGGACTTTGGCAATCTTTTGGTATTGAGATAGGCACTTTAGGGGGTGAGAGGGGGGTGAAGCTGGCACTGAATCGATCTGCCAGGATATTGGCAATATCCTTGGGATCAGTAAATTTAATGCCATTCTGTTGTAGCTCAGAGCAGATCTGAGCATTGCTATTTAGATTTTTGACATAACTATAGAATGTCTTGTGGTTGTCCTTGGAATCTTTGGCAATTTTATTTTCGTAACTAGCTTTGGAAGATTTTATGAGGGATCTCAGCTTCTTACTGAGGCTGGTAAGGGAGTTTTTTGCATCCTGGGATTTTCTTCTTTTCTGCAACAGTTTCTTCCTTCTGTTATATAGTTTGTTTATGACAGGGGATCACCAGATTGGCTTCCTTTTTTTGCAGGAGAGCTTCTTGGTTCTATTTGTAATGGCACGATTCATGCATAAGTGAATGTGCTCGTACAGTGCCTTAGTGTAGGATTCAGCATTCAAACTTTCAGTTCACGTCTGCATGGGTGTCATGAAGTTTGTCACTTCTGACTTGAGTAGCATGAAGTTGGCTTTGGAGAAGTTTTTTATGGAGGTTTCCCTACTAGGGGTGAGATGGGGGGGGGGTGTGGACGTCAAGAGTGATTAGCTTATGGTCAGATCTGACCAACGATGGAGGTGACCAGTGGTGTGGAGCATCAATCTCCCATGTTGGTAATGACCAGGTCTAGGATATTTGAGCCCCTGGTGGGACTATGGATTAGTTGATCCAGGGCATTAGAATTTATGAATTCCAAGAACTGTTGAGCAAAGGTGTTGGTACCTGAGTAGTTTTCCCAATTAATGTCACCCAGTATTAGGGTGTTTGGTTGTATCTTAATATTTTCCAGTAAGTTTAGAAAGGTGTAGTGAGAATCTTGGGGCATGGTGGGGGATCTGTAGCAAGCTACAATTTGGATTGCAGTCTCTTTGCCATGACTTTCTTCCTTTTGTTATGTAACCTGTTGATGTTGTGATTCCACCAGGATGGCTTATTTTTTAATTTGTTCTGTGATTATTCCTGGTATGCACAGCTATGTCTGCATATCTGTTAACATGATTGTACATGGTTTCTGTGAACAATTCTACATAGGCGTCAGTGTTTATAGAGTTTGGAGGGGGTCCACATAGGCAGCAGTGTTTACAGAGTTTGGGGGGGGGGGGCTTGACATTTTGTCAGTTTAACAAATAATAGTAGGAAGTTTGCCTTAGAATAGTTCTTAAATATTCCAGGGTTAGCTGAGATCCCAGGTTTTATTTTTATTTCATGGGAGACAGCTTTATGGTTTGAACTATCCAAAATGTACATTATAACGGTGTGGGGGGTGCAGCATTCACCCATGTTAATGAGGACCAGCTCCATTAGGTTTGTGCCCTTAGTAGATGTATGGACTAACTAGTCCAGGGTCTTTGTGTTTACAAAGTCTAGGAATCTCTGGGCATGCAAGTTTGGAGTCATGTATAAGACCCAGTTTATAGTTGGACAGTTAAAATCACTCATGAATATGGTATTGGGTTGAATGGTGAGTTTCTCCAGTAAGCTTAAGTATGAGTTATTGATTTCCTAGATCATACAGGGGCCTACATCTTGTAAGGATACGGTTGGGACTTTGCTTGTGGTAACTTGAACATGAAGAAGCTCAGGCTTGTCATCCTCTTTGATCATCCTTGATGTATGTTTGTTTTTGATGTAAATCAAGAAACCTCAAGCTTTAATTCCAAGCTGTGTAGTAGCTGGTCTAGATATCTGGAAGAAATTTGGCATTGTAGCTCTGCAGTGCCAGGGTACTTTATGTGGCTTTAAGTCACTTCTTGGTCTGCATTTTCCAGGAAGATGAAAGTTTAGAGGAAGTGGAGCTTCTTGTTTTGATTCCTGGCATTGAACAGTAACACTTTTAGATTTTCTTGGGTTGGTTTTGCTATATTGGAAGGTTTGTTAGTTTGATATTGCCTAAAAGGTCACTCTAGGGGGGACAATGTTTTAGCCAATATTTGAAATTCTAGAGGCAACAGGTGAAGACCATCCCTGGCAACACAGTGTGGTTTGTTGACCATATCCTCCTATGCTGACAAATATTATACCCCATGGAGTAACACCAAAAACTAAGCCAATTATTAAAGTCAGTCATCTTCTGTCCATATTGTGGCATCATCCGTGGAGAAGGTAGAATGCTGCTCAGTGCTGCTGCTATACCAGCCTGAGACACATAGTGTGAGAGCTCTATCATGCCTCTCATCATATAGTCTAGGGAGGTCTGTCTTATGTCATTTACACCCACATAGACTATGACTGATATACTGGTACTTGTGCTCCAGCTACCTGAGTAGATTCAGGATCTGGCAACTGCCCCTAATTTTTTCCTTCCTTAACCCGATGAGTGGGACATCTTTGTGCCTCACTATGGGGTATCTTATGACTAAAATATTAAGTTGTGTGGTGGCTTGTCTTATGTGCTTAGAAACTGAAGTTTCATGGTATGTGGCCGTATGTGTTGTAGTGAGTGTTCTTTTGGTAGAATGCTTTTGTGGCTATGGATATTTGTTGGAGGTGCAATGTCTGTGAGGTCTTTGTGGTTTTGGAAGATCATACTTAAGAGCCTCAGTCTACTAGGGTCTATATGCTTGATCCATACTGTTTGTGCATTACCGACAGCCTGATTAGTATTATGTGTCCTTATATGTGAGAGCTTTGACTCCGGTAACATTGTATAAATACATCTGTTGCATACCTTATCAGTTTGCTTAGGTATTAGTTGATTGATAGTAAACATAAGGCAATTACTAAATTACCTCAGGTCACCCATATCCACCAAACTACCCTCAAGAGATAGCTTGAAAGTTCATATCCATGGTTTCAAGCCCTTTTTGCATTATCAGGTTTGCAAGGGATCCTGCATTGAAAAAGTCTTGTCAATTATATTGCATTTTAAAGTCATACTCTGTATTTATGGAACAGATTTTAAATTAGAGTGTTATATAGTCTATCAAAGGGTATTTTATTTGATCTAATACCCACAGAAAAGTGGGAATTCAATTAAAAAACCCCAGCATTGTCCAACTCCAACATATCATAAATTATCCAATGCCTACTTTTGACCAACTTGGACTGCCTGGGCATGGCCCAACCTCTTTCTTTGTACCCTGCCTTATCCCCAGGGGTATCTACTCCTTATTTTCCTCACCAGCAGGAGGAAAGGCCTAAATACCTCGATGGGATATTCTACCACTTGTTAAAGTACCTCTTAATTATTCTGGCCCTTGTTGCCTCCAACGCTGCTTTCTCCAGCCAACACTAATCTACCTACACAGGAGGTTGCACAAAACAGCATACCTCTAGGTAACTTAAATATATGATCAGGCTTACATTTTACAGACTGGTTTACCTCCACCATGAACACGTTCAATTCCACATGCCCAAGAGTCATAAAATCCACTAGTCATATGACATGATTTAAAATTATTTGAAAGTAATAAAGCAAAAATCATGTACCTAACACATTATTAAAACTTCATTTATAAAAATAATTTCTAGCAGTATTTTTTCTAAATCCAGTGATAAGCATTTTCACGTACGAACACTTTATCAGATCAAGCCAGTATTATATTCTCAATAGACTCAGATATTCCTCCCTGTAAGACATCATGACTACAGGCTATTTAACTAATTAATGTCTTAAACATCTTTCATTTACAATATACTTAAAGCTCATGTTGCTGTTCATGCCGTGATGAAAGACTTTTTGTAAGATTAGCTAATATTGCTGCTCTTTTACTTATATGGGCACATGGGAGACAGAATTTTCCTAAGACTCAGAATACTAGATGGATGCACTACATTGTATTAAATGTATTGCCAATGGTTTTCTTTTATAGAAAATGTACTGAACATAGACTTAACTCATCTTTGAAGTACATTAATATTTCCAGTAGAGTAGTGTCTTTTGCATCAGGAACAGATATAGCAAGTGTAATTCCCTGGACATTATTGTTTACATATGACATGGTAATATGCAAACTAATATATATAATAAATCTTTAAAAAATAAAATACATTTATATTTATCAAGCTTACAGCCTAATTTTATTATGTACAATGTAATTCAATCACAACCAGTTAAGGATTCTAAACAGACTATGAAAGATTATGCATTGGTAGAAATCTTTGTAGAATTTTCAATCAAATTCAGAGATGGAAGATAAAGACACCTTTACAAATACATATACACAAGAAGTTCTATATCATAGAACAACGAAATATGGTCCCTACTGTTGTATGGCTAATACTACCAAAAAGTGAGAACATATGGAATCAGACAACATATGTTTTTGGATGCTCCATTTATATATATATATATATATATATATATATATATATATATATATATATATATATATATATATATATATATATATGCAAATAGAATTGCTACAAACAATAAGATGTGAATTTTATCATGAGAAGCAAATATTTACAGTGTCATTACAGGTGAGCTTATAACAAGTAAATAATCATTTTACTCTATTTACTATGAATTTTTGCATCTTAGTTGAGTTGCAAATAATCATAACTAAAATGCATAAAAGCAACTAGGGTCATCTCCCCAAGTCATTGCTACAAGAAAATTGCAATAAACTACATACCTTTCAACCTCTTAATGCAAAAAATCTGGACAAAGCTTGACAAAATGGGGGTACATATAGGGACATATTTTAAATATTGCTCTTATAAACTTAGAAAGTTACTAGAGTGACAGGATTTGTTTTCATATACATTTTCTGATGGATTTGAAGTCTGAAATTCAAATGTATGTCATTATTTAGTGACTTCAATCCTGCGATCATCCCAGTGATTTGCCAGGAAAAATTGAGAGATATGAAGACAAGCCCTCATGTAACTCCTGTCTGGGGTCACTACCCCAATACTGCTGATGTTTATATATATTTTTTTTTACTCTCCAAGGTGTCATACACACAGACTCAATGAAAAGATATAAAACAAAAATAAACTCAACTTTTCCTTCTGATTTGAGTACCATGATGCAGAAACCAAAGCACAGCATCTGCTATAGAGTGCAATCTGAAAAAGTCAAATAGTAGTAAACAATAAATGTGATATTCTGGCTCCACTTTTTAAGCAATGCAGTAACAATCAACAGCAGTGATTTTTCTGTTTTAGACACTTTAGACTTTCAGACATTTATACCTGAACCCATTGTTTTAGTCTCATCCGTAAAAATAGACTCATTGGCATTTAGCTTAATGTAATATCTGATGAGATATCAACTAGCTAAGGATACAAAAACATTTTTCCTTTCTTCTCCGTCACTCAGCTTATTAGATTATGGTTATAGTAACCTAAAGGGATTGCTCATTATGTGCCTGATTGGATTTATTTATTTTACTTTGAGTAGGGTAGAGCACTGATCCCACTGGACCCGTTTCACTCTCAGCCTGGGGAAAACACAATAGTCACATGACATTATATACAGAGTAAAATAAAATGCAATATATGCATATATTATATACAACTTGACTGTAATAGTTGGTTTGACGAATAAAGGAAACAAATAAATGGCACTACATAAAGAGTGAGTGAAAAAACAGAATATAAACATGCATTATATATACAAGAGTGCAAATCAGAGTTGACATACTGGAAGAATCAAAATCAAAATTAGAGTCAGAGCAAAGTGGGTCTATATTGAAGGTTCAATTGAGCAAACCTTTCTTCAGCGAATCCAAACTATCAGATGTTCATTTCAACAAATGTTCTCACTGAACAAACATTTAAACAGGACAACTAAGCACTTGAACAAAACAACACTGGAACAGACAACACAGTATGCAAAACCTGCCAAAGTGGGGGGCTACAGCCCCCACACCTCCCTATCTATATATACTAACTCTGAGATTGCACTACAGTGGGGGAAAAGGCAAATTTGTACTGCTAGTCAACTGCCTCCTTTCCCTGTGTAAATGTTTTGTGGATATAAATGTTCGCTGAAATGAACATTTGATGGTTAGGGTTCGATGAAAAAAGGTTCACAGAAGTGAACCTTCGATGAATTGATATAGACCCAAGCAAGGTATATAGACAGAAAAGGGAATGAGATTAAGTTATACAAACAGAAAAGATAGCAAGCAGTTGCAATCTCCAAGAGTCTTTAAATGTGCTTTTATCTGTGAATGGAAAATGGGATAAGAGGAAAATCTTTAAGAAACAAAGGGAGCTATTCCCACAGTTTGTGAACAAGGACTGAGAAAGCATGGTCTGTGCAATGAAGCTTGTTTTGGGGAGTGAGGTTTGGAGGAGATGACATGAGTGGTTAAGATACCGAAAGTTGTACATTGGAGCATTTCTTAACAGTCTGGAAGCTAGTGGAGGGAAGGTGTCATTCTTGATAAGTTTAAATAGTTGTGATGAAGTAGAAGGTCAGAACGTTGCTTCACAGATGGCCAGTTAGATTTTTCAATGATTTTTGCAGTAGTGTTCATTTGTTGGGGATAGAGATGAATCTATAAATGACATTTGAAATGGATTGAATGTGGATACATTTCTTTTAAAGGCTCCAGCAAATAAAGGGAGACAGTGTATTAGCTGAGACAGTAAGATACCTTTACCTATTGCATTTTCAACAGGGTCAGAATAGAAAAGGGGGGATCCTATTAGCTCAGAATACGACAGAGTTGATTTTTTGAGTGTGGTTCAGATGGAGTCGGAAATCTAATAAGGGTCAAATCAAATCCATATGCATTTGTATTATGTGACATTTTCAATGGTGTTATTAAGATGACAGAGGATTTTGCCTAGTGCCAAAAAGCATTGCTTTTATTTTACAGAAGTTTATTATTTATTGTTTATCACTGACCCACTGAATAAGGGCATGAAATTCAGCTAGAAGTTTGAGTTCAAGAGAAGAGGCAACATGGCTAGAATGGAATAGGACCATGTCATCAGCAAAAAGCAGGAGAGGAAGATGGAGTAAGTCAAAGATATATTTGTTAATGTAGACAGAAAAGAGGACAGAGAACATAAATACCCGAGGGGAGCCTTTCTGCAGCGGTATTGATATAGACAATGATGAATTGAAATTAACTGATTAGTGATGGTTAGATAGGTAGTTTTTGAACCAGGGCAATGTATCATCACTAATATCTGTTTCAGTGAGATGGTGTAAGAGAAATGAGTGATCAACATGCTCAAAGACTCTGGTGAGGTCAATATAAATTCCTACAGTAATTATGCCTTTGTCGATTTCAAGAAGAATGTTGACACTGTCTGTATAGCTGTGGATGTACTGTGACCAGACTAAAAAAACATACTGCATTTGAGAGAGAAGGTGGCATTGACTGATACATTGAGTGAGTTGTAAATAAAGTAATTTCCCAGAATCTTTCCTAGGGAATGAATAATAGAAATAGGCTGAAAGTATGATGGATTGGAGGGATTGAGTTTCTTAGGTGAGATGCTCTACAATGGCATTCTTCCAGATATTAGGTGTAATGTGAAGTGTAATACACAGGTTGTAGATGTATTTATTATTTTATTATCTGATTATTTGCTGATTTGTTTCTTTCAAATCTAGCCAATCTATCAGAACAATCTGAGCTCGAGTTTTCCACCATCAAGGAGTTTCACTATGAATGTAATATAACCAACCATCATCAGTGTGGTGAATCTAGCCTTTCTTTTCCCAAGTGGGCAACCTCCTTATTGCCTATACTGCCTCAGATATTGTAAATGATATACCACATCTTTTAAATCTTTTTATCATTTAAATAATTAGAAAATTACAATAGTAGTTAAGATATAATGTCCCCTGATAACAGCCAACTGCAAAATTCTACATTTTTAAATGTGTGCTTCCTGTCAAAATGTGAGAATAGATCTGAAAATGTCAATCAATATAGCTGAAAGTGTTTAGCAGAAAATATTGTCTTCTCTGTGTTTAACCAACAAATAGCATAGCCAGCTGAAGGGACTCTGGTCTCCAGATATCAATTAATTAATCAGTGGTTAAACTATTTAAAGTATCAAAACAACATGATAATCTTTATGGTTACAGAATCAGCTCTCAAAAAATCTAATGTTTTTGTATTATCAAGGCATTCATCATCTGCAGCAGTATTTACCATATACAAATCACTGACTTCTTGAGTTTGAACTTTTCTTCAGATACTTAAAGACCTATAGGACAAGTGTAGAAATGTTATAGAAAAAATAATGAATAGGCACACATATAGTCTAAGCTAATGTTTTCATTATTCTGAAGAATAAACGTATTAATAACATTTTTAACATTTCTTTAAATTTAACACATTATTTCCCTTAGACTAAATATAGTAAAAAGGGACAATAAGGAGCATTTGTTTATGGAAAGGCAGCTTGACTAAAATATCTCGGGCACATTTGTTAAAAGTTTCTAAAGTCCAGTTCTATAATTCTCCATGACAAATGACATATATTTAGGGGGTTTAGAAATCTTTCCAGTATTTTCATTTCTTTACATTTGTCTGTTTTCATTTTGGATGTTGTGCAGTGAAGCACATCATTATGAAAGTGTTCAGGCAGAATACAGATGGAGAGAAACCATAATTACTTCTAACATCATAGCTCACACACACACACACACACACACACACACACACACACACACACACACACACACACACACACACACACACACACACACACACACACAAACAGGGTTGGTGTTAGTGTTTTTGAGGCCCCCTGCAAATTTCAAGTTGGAGGCACCCTAGGCACTTCCAGTATAAGTATCACCCTGCCACTGCTAACCATCCTAGGCAACCTCTTAGTTCATGCTACAAACTTTTAGGCGTAGTAAGCATAGACTGATCTGTAACTACAATGATCTTATATTACAACAGGCCTATGTACCACACTCCGTTGGCCCATTTCACAAAGGGACATTTACAGTTACTGGCATTTAGTTGCAGCAGTGGTATATTACAACAACTCTTTGTACAGGTCTGGAATTAGGTGAAATGGCGCCCTAGGCCTAATGTTTCAACCCTCCTCCCACACACTGTTCTCACCCATCTTGGGCTCCCCATACTATGCACATTACTTTTTTTCCTTCCTTTCCTCATGTTTTGCCTTTCTCTCCAGCATTTTCAATAAGTCATAGCCTTCCATATGCTCTGAATTGCATTTTAAAGTTATTTTTTGTTTTTACACAACCTTTTCATCCAATTATGGCTTGAACAGAAATTACGATTAAGGAAAGAAATTCACTGTTGCTGTTCAATTTTAGTTTTCCTTGCATCCTTTCAACATACCTTTCCTGACCAAGACAGCACAGTAACAACCATTTAGGAAATAACTCAAAAAAGGCAGGGCCCAAGAAGACATATGGTTATAGATGCTATGTGATGCATGTTAGAGCATTTTCCCAGGATTTTAATCTAATTCTGACCTAAACAAAACTCATGAGTAAGAAAAAAAATCAGTCATATTTTTTTTTCTTTCAAGGAAGACATAAGTTGTACCCAAAGCTTGATGTTCAAATCTGATAAAATAGTAGCTCAACTAAATTAACAAGCCAGTTGCTGTGGGGATACATAGGTCTTATTTGAGAATACTGCCTGCCTCCCTAACCCCCCCCCCCCACCAAAAAAAAAAAAGACAGTCACTGCCTATGTATCCTTCTGGTGTTATATTAGGATGAAGGGAAAGGTTCAAATTGCCACAGTCATGAATTTCAAGTGACTGCTGGGATACATATATGTAGCATTAATCCTGACTCCTTGCCCCTAATGCTCAAAGACAATCACCTGTATAAGTGCCTGATGTGTGATCATACCTCTCAAACTCTTAGAGCAAGAAATCTGTACATTGCCATCAATAAAAGTGGGCCAAGGGCCCAAAAATAGGGACAATTTTTAAATATTGATCATACAAACTTAAAAAGTTGATAGAATAACATGTTCTGCTTTTGCATGGATTTTCTGGAGGGTATGAAGTCTGAAACTCAAATATCTTATTATTTTCTAACTTCAGTTGTTAATGATTTGCCACTAACGTACCAAAAACAACAATTTTATGAAATACGGACCAAAATATGAGGCAAAAATCTAGACATTCTGCAAAAATCTGTACAGTTGAGAGGTATGTGTGTGATTGTGATCAAAGTGAAAAAATAAGTGATTACAGTAATGTATTCTATTTTGTTGCTCCTAGACACTGCCCCTACACAAGATATAGCAACCTTATTTGTACACCTCTAATGTCTTCGAGAAAATTAAAATAAACAATAACCACACTGACCTCAGCCCAAGCACAGTCTGTAATAACCTCTTGTGCACACCTTTAAAGTTTGACTGTTATTGAAATTAAAGAAGTAATAACCACAGAAATGCCCATTCACCCCTGCACATAACCTACAGCAGCTTTCTGTACACATGCACACATCTGAGCAGGGCTGCTTTTAGGAGCGGTTGAGAGCAGAGGCCATTATCAGCTTTATCCTAACAGGGTCATATCCCAGCCCTGTTCAGGTTAAAGATTATAATCAGAATATTAATATATTCTTTCTCCTCATTTTTCCCCAACCAGCAACAGCTTCTATGGGGTTCCCATACAATTAAGGATGATTATGAGCATCCTCTGAATCTATTTATACAGTCTGGGAAGTTGGGACACCAGAATCCAAGTCTAAGTGTCTGAATGTTGTGTGATATAGTTTATGCCTTTCTTTTGAAATATAATTAATTGTTAGATGCATTTTTTAGTGATACCCAGAAGAATAAAGTATGAATGCTGTTATTATTGTGTGTATCCACAAATAAAAATCAGTGATATTTTGCACACATATACTCACACATACTCACACATACACACAAAGCAATAAGCCATTGCAATACTAGTTTTGTACTTATTTCAACAAATAGCAATACATTTTGCAACAGTGCTACAGCCAAACCAGATCAGTGACTGCTGCCGAGCTGTTGTCAAACAGTAGCAAGGGGTAAGTCACTTTTATTTACCTCACTGAGAAGTAATGCATACCTATCACTGTCCTTGATTTTACAGACTTTTCCTGATTTTGCTCATAATTTTGCTCTGTCCTTCATAAAGTTTGATTTGCTGATAAATCATTCAAGATTACAGACAGTTAATAAATCCAGACATCAGAGTTTTATCCTTACTGTCCAAAAAAATGTATGTTGATGCAAAATGTTATTTATTCCTTTTTTTAAGTGAATTAGAGTAATATTTAAAATACGCTCCTGATTGTGAGCCTTTATTTTGCTATTATTCTTGGCATTGCACTGACTTCTTTAGTAAAGAAGTTGATAGTTACAGTATCTGCTGTTCTGCCAGTATTTATAAAACTCCATGAATGAGAAAACCATCCCTGATGATTGGAAGCATCAGCTCTTCTTAAAATCCAAGGTTTGCACTGATATGAATCACTCTGGGCTGTTGATCTCTCCAGTGCTTACCTTCCTCATGGTCATTGTCAGCTTTATCCTAACAGGGTCCTATAACAGTCCTGTTCAGGTTAAAGACCGTAATCAGGACATTAATACATTATTTTCTCCTCATTTTCCCCAACCAGCAGCAACTTTTGTGGGGTCCACACACAGTCAGGGATGATTAAAGGGGGCCACCCCTGCATCCATGGGTGTTGCAAGTATCTAAAGCTGCTATGTTGTTATATTTAGTGGTGAGAATGTCCACCAGCAGTGTTTAACTAAGCCACAAGTTCTATGTCAGTGATAAAATATTTAAAGGAATTGTGAAGCCTGTTACTTGATAAAACATTGTTAATATAATGAGACATATCTTTGAATTTTAAAGGATATATAAATAAGAGATATTATGCACCTGGCTTATTAAGTATGGAAGATTGCTGTACTAGCTTTTGTTGGTTTGACAGATGTCACAAAATATCAAGATAACTTGCTGTGGTTGGTCCCCCCCCCCAGAACTGGGGATCCATGGCATCCCCAGGATTCACTGATGCCTAAAGCTGGCTATGCATGCACTCACTTGCATAACTCAATGCATAGCGTAGGCTGTATGCTATCCATATTATAGACCACTAGTATACAGATTTCTAGATCTGGAACTTTAAAACTTCCTTAATTCTTAGCTTTAATAATTATGTAGTGCATGGGGCACTGTTATTATACTCAAATATAAGTTATATGACATCCTGATTCAGCACTATTATAGTACAAGGGGTCTGGGACTATTCACTGAAAGTCAAATGACTATGCAGAAATCACTGAAAGCACAATTACTGAAAACACAATTCACTGAAACACATTTCACTGAAAGTTATATATGGCCTTTTCCCCACTGTAGTGTGACCCTGGAGTTAGAATATATAGTAAGGGGGCACTGCCCCCCACAGTTGGGGGTGTGGGGGGCATAGCCCCCCCACATAGTTTGGATATATATTAAGTTTAGAAAAGAGTAATTTATTGAAATTGCAAGTATCCATGTGTATAGTTCAAAATATTTAAAATAGGTGATGGGCTTTACCTGCCACACCCCCCAATATGAAAGGTGGTGCCCCCCCCCCCCCCACCCCTTACTATATATTCTAACTCCCGGGTCACACTACAGTGGGGAAAAGGCCATATATAACTTTCAGTGAAATGTGTTTCAGTGAATTGTGTTTTCAATGAATTGAGCTTTCAGTGAATTGTGCACAGTCAAATGTGTTTCAGTGAAATGTGCTTTCAGTGAATAGCCCTAGACCTAGTACAAGACCCAACCTTAACAACACATAAAAAGATGGTTGAAAATTGTTAAGAACCACCCCCCCCCCCCCCCCATGCTGTTAACATCATGTCTGGCACTTGAGTAGCAGTCAACCAGGATATTATTCAACTGATATCTCAGTGTAAATAACACAAATAGAATATGGATTTATTTCAACTCTGTTTCTGTCTGCTGTCTACATTCAAAAAAAAAAACAGATTTGGGAACCAACTGCTTCTCTTACAGAGGGTGTATGCAAAGACCTACAGTGGTTCCCAAGCATATTAGTGTCAGAGAAATGCACCACTAAGCCAAACCAGCTTTCAAAGCTGGTACAACACTTCCCTTTTTTTTATTCAATGCTTCTGTAACTAGTAGTGCATGAAGTAGACAAATCTCTCTTCACTGCACAGTATTATGAGTGGATCTCTGATCATAACTTAAAAGCATGTGTTCTTGACATGGATGCCAAGATTCAACTGTCGAGCTTCACTGTTGAGGTGAATTTTCTGGCATCCTTGTCTTGAACACATAATAAGTAAGTTATGATTGGCGACCCGCTCATAACCTTGTATGTACTGCATAGAACATCATCTGAAACTGGGGAAACCGTTTTAGCATGTCTCTAGAGTGAGACCTGATCTTATCATCTCGTAGGGGTGCTTAACAAAAGCCTAGTCTCATGTTGAGGAGTAAAATGGACAGAGACATCCAGCAAAGAACAGCAGCAGAAGGTTAAACAGCTTTTAAAATCTGTTAAACCTTCACACTGTCACACGTTTAAACAGAAACTGTAGTAGAATGAAATGTCTAACAGCTTTTAAAGCTGATCTACGGAAGGACACCTTGTGTCTACCTGGTCTCTGTTTGACAGCACTAATTGGTTAACCAGCTGTCAAAGACTTTGAGAGCTGCTAAAACTCTTCATGTTCTTACTTTATTTTCAGTAACTGGTAGTGCATGGGGCAGATAACACTCCATGCAGTACAAAGCATTACGCTTGTGCCACTGATCATAGCCTTTTATTATATGTTCTTGAAATGGATGTCAAGATTCACCTTCAAGATTCACTCTCAAGGTAACTTCTTCTTTGCATCCAAGTCTCAAACAGATAATAAACTTGATATACTTAAAGACACAAACATAATCCTCTATGTAGTGCATGTAAAATTGCAATTACAGTCTGATAATGGGAGAAAGACAAACTTGTTAAGCACCTTTCCATTGTGAGAGATGTGCTTGTTGGTGGGTGGCCTAATGGTTAAGGTGTTTGCCTTACAAGCACAAGGTGCAGCGTTTGAGCCTTACAAGAAATAATTGACTAGGCTTAAAATGGCTCGCAAGAGCAGTTAGCTTAGTATGCACCTATTTGCAAGGCTTTATTACTCGTATCTAAGCATGATTAAGATCAGATTTCATGCTGACAGTGTTGGTCAGCAAAGGAAACTAGTAGAAGGTAATCAGCTTTAAGTATCTTCACTCTGCCATACTTACAAACAAAAATTAGTCCTTTGCATGGGCACTTCATGTCTGGCTGCTGGTTGTTTGACAGAGCTAAAGCATTTTACTAGCTTTCAAAACCTTTGAAAGTCAATAAACTCTTTGCACTCCTACACTTTTTTCTTCTGTGACTGCTAGTACATGGAGCAGATAAAGTTTCATGCACTACAAAGAATTATGACTGGGTCACCAATCATAAGCTTTTATTACGTGTTCATGACATGGATGCCAATAAACTTATCTGTTAAGTTTTGAGGATGAGTTGACTTTCTTGGCCTTTATGTAGAGAATACATAATAAGTTGATAATGATAAGAGACCTGATCGTAATACTCTTGTCATGTGCAGCAGTGCACATTTATCTGTCTCAGGTTTATTCTATTTTTAAGGCTTTTATTCCCTTCAAAAGGAAAACAATAGCAACAGTTTATCCAGATTAAACATTAGTTTTAAACAGTCAAGTAAAGAAGGATGATTATATAATCTTCATGACATAATCATCCTCTGAATGTGCAAAACTATGAACAGCCACTGTGGATCTAAAAGGAAATTTAAAACTTTGCATTCTTTATTTGTTTCTAGAAACAGTAATACAATCTTTTCATAAGTTTTTTATTGCTTCTCCTCTTTGCAAGCGTAGGAATAAGTAAATAAAACAGATATGGAAGTACAAACAAGGTATGGTTCCAACTGCAACATGCAACACCTTAAACCTCTAGAAGAATACTTCATATTTGTTAGCCCAGCGCAAATGCACATTGTTACGTTGTAGCATAAGATCAATATGAATGATCATTATGAAAGATGGTGCACTACACGTCAGAGCAGCCCACTCATCTCTGGCTAAAGGGGCTAGCTCTTTTATTAAGTGCACTTTATTGACAGAGGTTTACTTATATATAATTTGTATGTGGTAATTTGGCATACAGTATGTACACCAGTACAAAGATAAAGGTTCTAGGCAATCAGTCTCTGACCATTACAAACCTAACCAACAACCCATATACAAAAGTTCCCTCCAAGATATATCAGAAGAGAATTAGTTGCTGCTCATCCAGTTATCTTGGTTTACCTTGAAGATGGTAAACATACTGCTCTGTTTGCCATGTAGTAGAAGCTTGTTCCTGAGGTGAAGGATATGTTAGGATAAGAATTTATTATTCCATCATGTTTCATTTATGTGCTGATGAAGACTTTAACTAGATACTTGATTATCCATCTGTTAAGTGAAGGAATAGGAGGTCAAAGAGGTTTACATCTTTCATGGTTTTAAAGGCGAGACACAGATCCCCATGAAGGATATTATAAGACACTGAGTCCAAACAGTGAGTTGTCTTTTTATCCTGATAACTAAGATTTTTGAGGAAATTATCTTTTTAGTTGGAGATATCTCTGGTGTCTGAAGTTGAGCTATATGTAGAAACACATACACTTCAATAGTGATATTATAATCAACAATGTGTCTGATGGATGCCTTTTAAAAAGGAGATGCCTTTGGAACTTAGATGAGCCTGACAGGAGACATTCTGAACTACTGTAGAGACATAATGGTCAAAAAATAAGTAATTAGCAACAAGATTGTCTAGATCCCTTACTCAATGTCTAATATGTGGGGTGTGCCACCTATGTGGAATGGGCAAGTGTTTTGTTTATCAAAATTAACTATACATTTCTTCACATTTATTCTGAGACTATTTTGCTTTCATCAAATTTTTAACATGGTCTAAACCATGTTTGTGCATTAGTGACTCAGTGGAAGATTGAATAACAATATCCAATATGCAGTCATCTGCAAACTTAGATAACTGTAGGCCTGTAGTGTTGTCCTGTAGGTCTGGGAAACCAATGCCAAATAGGAGATGGATCAGCAATGACACCTTTTTATAGCACTGGTAACCTTTTCTGCCTTTGTAGGTGTTACCTGTAACTCTAAAGACATGGCTTCTGTTAAATAACTAGTTCGCTCTCCATCACACAATGTAAGGATTTATATTCTGAGTTACAAGTCTGCTAATAATGTTTGCATGGGGAATAATGCTAATAGTCTTGGGCAGGTTCAGATCTGCTCTGGGCAGTGTAATTACAGCCATTGCTTTGAGTTTAAAGAGGGAAAAAAATTTGACAAAGTCATTTTCAAGAGGGTACAAAGTTAATAGATTTTCAATGTCCAGAATAAGAGTCCAGAGTTAACAGATTTTCAATGTCCACACTAATGACATCTGAGATGATATATTCCATAGCTTTACATATGAGGGTATTAGGACTAAGGGGTCTATAATTACCAGGATCCGTGGCTGAATCACCCTTATATAATGTCACAGCAATGGATGTTTTCCCACCTTCTGGAATGCAATCAGTGGCGAGGCTTATATTAGACAGGTTAAATAAGGTTCAGATAAGTCATATCTGGCACTGATTATCAGGCAACCTGGAATGTTATCAGGGTCCATGGATGATATGTTCTTAGCTTTTGAGAGGCCTGAGAAGACTTGTTCCAAAACAGTAGAAGAGTACAGCTGGGATTGTGAAATCCTGTGAAATAGCTATAATTGTGGGTGTAGTAAAATTCACTTTAAATTTATATTTGCTGTGGATAAGGACTGTCTTATCAATACAAGTATTTAAAGCAGAGACATAGTGAGCAGCTTTAGCAATGAGATTCCATTGGAAGAGTATTACAATATCATTTATTTAGGTCATCAACTATCTAAAAAATAAAGTTTGCTTTTCATAAGCTCTTAAACACAAAGGTATTTCCATGGGAAGTGCCATCAGTTTTAAAGGTAAAAAGTCCCAAATTTATGGTCTGATTTAACAAGGGAAGATGATATCTATTGAATTCTGCAAGAAGAGTCCATATTTGTGAAGACAAGTTCAAAAGTGTAAAGGGTCCTATTAGAGTGGTTAATTATTTGTACAAAGCTATTAACATTTATAATGTTAAAGAAGCATTGGACAGGCTGACCAGTGGCAGTATAGGGCAGGCAGTTTATTGATGGATAGGTGACATCCACCAGTAGAAAGATGCTGGGTTTAATCAGGATTTTAGTTAATATGTTAAGATAACTATCCTGCTCAGCAAGGGATAAAGATGGTGTTCTATAGACATTATATCTTGTACATCTAGGAATTCAAATTTGGTGTTCTGTGAAAGCTGTTATAAGGTGAGGTGATGATATCCTTAACAAAGAGTGATACACAACTGTCAGCATGTCTAAATGTGTCACTGACGTTTGATTGAGCCACAGTTTTGTATAGAGCATGTCATTTTAATTTATTGACTGTGCGTTTTTTTCGTTGCACAGAAATTGTAGAGTTTGGATACTCAAGGTGATATACCAAAGGTTATTACTTTATTATTATGACCATTAGGGGGTCAGTGTGTGTGTGTGTGAGTGTGTGTGTGTGTGTGTGTGTGTGTGTGTGTGTGTGTGTGTGTGTGTGTGTGTGTGTGTGTGTGTGTGTGTGTGTGTGTGTGGGTGTGTGTGTTTGGGGGGTAAGGGCTAAGTAAGGGGAAAGATTGTAGATGTGCTTGTCTGAATGTTTAAAGGTTAGGATTATAGTAAGGATTAAGTTAAGGACATGATGTAGTATTGTGTGTGTGTGTGTGTGTGTGTGTGTGTGTGTGTGTGTGTGTGTGTGTGTGTGTGTGTGTGTGTGTGTGTGTGTGTGTGTGCATGTGCACGCGCACACCTGTATGTGTCTGTGTGTGTGCGTATGTTATTCTATGTTTTGTGTGTGTGAGATGTCACATACACTGGTAATGGTACAGGAACCATTTTTACAAGGTAAAGTCTAGGGATGGGGATGATGCAGGGACCGGCTTGGGGTTTGCAAGTATTAGTAAGGAAAAGCTCCCCTGCTCCACCTTACTAATATCTGCTAACTCCAAACCTTACCCTATCGTTATCCTTATTGCTACCCTTAACCCCAACCCCTCACCTTATCTTAGAAAAACTCTTTCCATAAAACTATCAATATTTGGACAAGGTATGTCTGAAGTTCATGACAGAGTTAAATGATTTCAAGACAAAACTGTTTTCCTTTTGCAATTTGTTGTGTTTCAGTATTTTAGATGTTTGATGCTTTGATTGTTCAAAGTACTGTGATTTAATTATTCAGTAGTTTGATTAATTGCCATAGACCTGTCTGATTACATGGTAGGCACTAAACCCAGGAAAAGAGTGAATACTTTCATTGCTTTGAAACCATGTCTCTATAACTACATATATAAATTTGCTGAAATTACAGGAGTGCCTTAAGTTGGGCATTTTTTTTCTCATAATGACTCCTATCATTGATTATTACTACTTTAACATGTTCCAAACTCAAACTTACTAGGCTGTAATGTCCAGCATATGGACTATACCCAGAAAACTCATTAGCAATGCAGAATGTGAACACCTTAGCAGGAGGGGTGCAGACCCTTCTTGGACTAAAAGGAAGGCTTGCCAGCTACTTCTTTCCTGGCTATATAGCCCTTTATTACAGTGAATTAGCTTGTCTATAGATCTTGGCATCATTCTGGGTGATTGCAAAATGCCTGTGTCTTTCCTGCCTCAGACACATGCATAGGAAGCTTGGTATCCTTCTGGATATCAGAATGGGCAGGGCACCTAAGTTTATTTAATCTAACATGAAAGCTATCACGGCAGTCACAGTCTAAAACTGTGCTGTGTAGGTGACAGAATTTGGTTGTTAAGGAGAAAGTTTAGAAGTTGTATGTATATACATCTTTCAAGGAGCTTAGAGATGGGAAAGATGATGGGTATGGGACGAACATTGGAGATATCACTAGAGCTACCACATTTGGGAAAGGGTAGAATGAATACCTTTTTCCATATATTTAGGACATTGGATTCAAAGATGAATCTGTTGATAAGTATGGTGATGGGGTAGGCAATGGCTTCAGCTGGTAGTTTTAGATATTCTGTGGGTAGGTTATCAGCTGCGGTGAAGGCAGGTTTGAGTTTGAGAAGCAGTCTTTTTATGGTAATAGCTGGAATGAGTTTAAGGAAGGTGGGTGTGTAATGGGTAGTTGCCTCACAAGATTTGAAGGAGGATGTAGGGATGTAGTGGAAGGAGGGTGAATGGGAGAGGATTGTCTTAATGGTATATTATAATTAGAAGTATTTGAGACTGGACTACAGTGAGGTTAAGGAAAGTTGGCAGTAATCTTTGACATACTATTGATAAAGTGAGAGTTGAAGAGACTGAATATTTATGATGCAGTTTTATCAGGATATGGACAGGGATTGCTTTTAGTACCAGGTTTTAGGAGTGAAGTAATTGATGCCCAGAATTTAGATAGTGCTCTTTTTTGTCTTTGGTTATTTATTTATTTTTTTTAATTGTTGCGTATCTGCTTGAAAGTCAACAGTTCTGAAGGGTTTTTATATTTTAGCCATTGTTTCCAAGTTTTGTCACTTATTAGCCTTAGTTCTTTTGTTGGCTTAGGTAACCATGGTGCAGGGTTGGTTTTGATTCTTTTTATCTGAGGAGGTGCGAGACTGTTTAACATTTCTAGAAATGTTGCATTAAGATAAGTCAGCGCATCATCTAGTGGTAGTTAACATTTTTAAGTAGATTGATAAATGACTGTGGTTAAAGTTGATCAGATTCTGGATTTGCTTATAATGATGTTCCTTTTTTGAGGAGGGAACTGTTCTATGAACAAAGGCTGGGAGATGATCACTAAATGCATTTGGAAGAGTATCAGCTATGGAGATTTTGACTGGAAGGCTTAGGCAGTGTTCTCTTAACAGCCTAAGCTGCATTACTGTACATGCTCTGTGCCGTATGTCTCTGTGATGTGCTTACCCAATGTGTTCTGAGTTGAAAAGGCAGCCTCTAAATCCAGAAAATATATATATCTTTCACATATTGAATTTATTGTGAGACAGCAATAAAGAGTTTTTAGTAAGCATGAAGCAGTTACTACACTGCCTCAAAATACTTAGTAATAGCAGGCTGGCTACAGAAAATGTAAAAGTTGACTGATTTTCCATAACGGCCAGAGCAGGCAAAGGGGTATGAGATCGGTAACTGAAATAATAAATTACTTTTTTTATTTACTCAGTATCAGTAACTGACAAAACTGAATTATTTTTTAGATATGGACAGTAGGGGTTAACTATACAACAGCAACATTGTACAATATCATTAAACTGTAAAAATACTACTGTCAGCAGAACATCAGTGATAATTTCAGCAATGCATCCAAAAGAAGTCAGTAAATGAGGAATGAGACTTCACAAAACCAGTGTTCCATGCAATCACAGCCCTTAAGGCAAAATAACATATGCAACATACTAGTAATAGGTGACTCTATAGTCAGACGCACTGATGTCCCACTCACTAAGCTGAATAAGGAGAAGGTTACTGTTAGCTGCCTGTCAGGTGCTAGGATCCGCCACATAACACAAGCACTCAGGTCACTCCAGAACAAGTACAAATATGACTCTGTCATTGTCCATGTTGGTGTGAATGAATGACCTGAGGCCGTACCTCCCTGGACTACATGAAAAGAGACATGGAAGAGCTCTCTGATCATGTAGCCCAGGCCGGTATGTCCCTGACCCAGAGTAGCATCCTGCCCTCACCAAGAAGGATACCACGGTTTAAAAAAAAAATATTTTTAACAATTGGCTAAGTTTCTGGTGTCATTCAAAGGGGATCCAGTGTCTGTCCACCTGGGATGACATGCTCGACAAGCCATGCTGCTTTGCTAGAGACAGCTTGCCCCTGTCACCCTTAAGCTTTCGACTACTGGCCAAGGCTCTTGCCACCCCTATAATACCATTTTTAGGTAAGGCTCAAAAGACAAACCCACCGCCGTAAATAGCACAAGTAACAAAAAACTGAGGGTAATGCTACTCAATGCCAGAAGTCAAAACCTCAAAATGCACACACTCGATGCACTCCTCAGTATGGAGAAAATCAATATATGTGCAGTAACAGAAACCTGGTTTGAAGGCTCAAGAGAGCACCCCAGCACTACCAGGCTACAACTCATACCATACATTTTGGCCACAGAACCAGGACCAAAATACAAAAGGTGGGGGCGTATCCATATTCATCCAGGATACCCATACCTCCAGGTTAGTGGCACAGCATGACGCTTCAGAGATCATCCACATGCAACTAACAACAGGCAAAACTTCAATTCAAATTGTAGCTTGCTACAGATAACCCACAATGTCCCAGGACCCCCATTCCGCATTTCTGGAAACACTGGGAAATATAAAGGTCCTACCAAACACCCTGATATTTGGTGATTTCAATTACCCAAACATTAACTGGGAGAACTACTCAAGTACTAACTCCCTTGCCCAACATTTCCTAGAATTTATAAACTCAACCACCCTGGATCAACTGGTCAACACTCTCACCAGAGGTGACACATATTGGACCTGGTCATCACCAACATGGGCGACCAGTATACCACATCAGAGGTCAACCTCTCATTGGTTAGATGTGACCATAAACAAATCACTTTGGATATCCACATTTCGCCCCCACCCCTGGACAAGGAAACCACCATGAAAAACTTTTCAAAAGCAAACTTCAAGTTACTTAAGACCAAGGTGGAAAGTTTCAAAGCCCCCATGCTAAAGGATAATGCTGTCCAAGTGACAAAATCCTTTATTAATGCATTCTATGGGCACCTACAAGAATGCATGCATCGTGCCATCCCAAGCAAAACCAAGACTCACTCCTCCAAGAAAAAGAAACCAGTCTGGTGGACTCCTGCCATAAACAAGCTATACAATAGAAGGAGGAAACTAGTACAGAAAAGAGTAAAATTCCAAGAAGGGAAGAATCCCTGATCAGTATCAGCAAAAAACTACGATTCCTCATAAAATCATCCAAGGCTAGCTTCAAAAGAAAAATTGCCAGGGACTCCAAAGATAACCACAAGGCATTCTTTAGCTATGTCAAGAATCTAAGTGGCAATGCTCAGATCTTTAGTGCAGAATGACACAAAATACACTAAACTGACCGATATCACCAACATCCTGGCAGACAGGTTCAGTGCAAACTTCACTCCCCTCTCACCCCAAAAGGGTACATAACCATACCAGAAGAATGTAGAGCCCCTGAAATCACAGAAACTCAGGTTAAAACATCCCTCTCCAAAGCCAAAAACACAACATCAAGTGGGACAGGACAGTGTCCCAGGCTGCGTTCTATACGAGCTCAAAGATGAACTAACCCCTCACCTAAACATACTGTTCAAACTCAGCCTCTTCACAGGCTATGTACCCATAGAGTGGCACACAGCAACAGTTATTCTGCTCCACAAAGATGGAGCCATAACAGACCCTGGGAACTATCGCCCTATAAGCCTGACTAGCTTGGTCTGCAAGGCTATGGAGCGCATCATCATGGAACTTATTAAAAGAGACATTGGGAACCTCCAAACACTGGACCCTAACCAGTTTGGCTTTGTTAAGGGCAGATCATGCCTCCTAAACCTGGTGGACTTCTTTGAGACAGTTACCAAGACTATAGACAAGGGAAAGGTGGTACACACAGCCTACCTAGCCCGCGCAAAAGCCTTCAACACCATTCCCCATTCTGGTATTATAGACAAGCTCAACGGCCTGAACATAAACCCCTATGTCACAAGATGGGCTCCCAACTGGCTAATGGACAGACCCACATGGTGAGAGTTGTGGTAGCTAGATCCAACTCTAAACCAGTTACAAGTGGTGTTCCCCAGTGCTCAGTGCTAGGACCCCTCCTGTTCGGCATATACTTCTCAGAGGTACAGGCAAACACAGGAGGAATATGGCTGACCATGTTCACAGACAACTGCAAACTAGGGGCTATAATTGACTCTCCAGCTGACACAGACATCCTCCAAAAGGGTCTCACTGAGACGGATACCTTGTGTCAAAATTCTGGCGTCAAGCTAAATGCCAGAAAGTGCATAGTCATCCCCTTTGGAAAAAACAAAATACCCATAAACTATCACATAGGAAGTAGTCCCCTAAATACAGAAGATGTAATAAGGGACCCAAGTAGATAGTAATCTCACCTTTGATAATCACATTGCCAAAGTGGTTAGAAAATCCTTCTATGTGGCCCACCTAATTATAAAAGGGTTTGCATCCATATCAAAAGAGGTCCTTGTGCCCCTCTACTCATCACTCATCAGACCCATCATAGAGTACAACGCCCCATTTGGGATGTACCTTACAAGACACCTGCAACAGCTGGAAAGACCACAGAAGTACCTTACCAAGAGGATTACTGGCCTCAAACAGATGCCCTATATGCAGCTCGACTGAAGAAACTCCAGCTGTACTCGGTTGCATACCACCTACTCAGAGGTGATCTCTGCCTGACATACAAGACCATGTCCAACCCAGAATTGATGGACATGCTCCACCTAAAGAAAACCTTATCCTCTCGAGCCACATGCTCTAGGAATCTAAACCTCACCACAACAATAAATAGGACGTGCTGGAGGGATAGATTCCTGTCCCAGAGACTTCCAATGCTTTGGAACAAGATTCCAATCTACATTAGGCAGAGCTCCTCACTAACCCTCTTCAAGAGAAACCTTGACGAGTGGATGGGAAACAGAAAGTTTACCCCGGGGATCACTTCAATGGCTTTGCTGGATAGAGGTACAGGGAACTAATCTAATGGGGTGGTGAAAGCCAACACATTCTGGCTAGGCTTATAAATGCCTTTAGGCAGATAGCCTAGTACCTACTTATGACGCTATGAACCTGTGAGACAATGATTTCACTGTATGCAATAATGCAGTAGTAAACTTAATCACAGTAGCACAACTAAGTTGAGACAGAGCAGTGAAATTTACATCATCTATAACAAAGATGAAGAGGTTGTCTTACCATTTGCAGACTAGGCTCATTATCATCATCATCATCATCATCATCATCATCATCATCATCATCATCACAGCAACATATTGACTAATACAACCACTTTCTAAAGTGTAGGTATAACCCTTGAGTCTTCACTTTTATCTTTGCATAATAGCCTTTTTTACCACAATAAATATCAGACAATTCATATTCCCTGATCTCATTTCTAGTCCAATGTAAACACTTCTTAAATCTTGCAAAACATAGAATTTCAGTTTTCCCATCTGAAAATTCCAGGTAAGGGTCCTTCCAAATAATAAGGTTTTCAAGTGGCCAAAACACTTGTTCCCGTGTACTCACTACCATTCTTTACATTACTATTTATTTATTTATTTGCATTTGTTGACCAGGAGGTCCACTGAGCCAGGGTTACCCCATTTTTCAGTAGAGGCCCAGGGAGAAAAGCACCAAAAACAACAACATGATAAAGCTACAGAATCAAAATACAGGAATCAAGCAGGGATAGTACAGAATACTACATTACAGAATAGGTGATACAATAAAATAGATAATACTAGTTATACAGATGTTAGATTTTAAGTATGCTAGCCAAACAAGAATACATTTAATGACATGGGATAATAGTGAATGTGTGCACAATACAGTACTGCAGTTCTGCAGTAGAGAGGGAAACATGCAGAGAAGCATATTAAAGATTCTGAAAATAAAGTATTGCCTTAGACCTATTACTATATAGGCATCAAGAATGAATAGAAAATATGGTAAGTGACTGATATAGTAGATTATGTGTGGCTGGATGGCACATGTTGGATTTAGTAAGCTAGAAGCACTGAAAGTATATATGAGGAGTCTGAGCCATAAGTGAGATGAGGAGGAAAAGTAGGAAGGCTAGGTATATTGGATTTTTTTATAGTCAGTATTGGTACATGCACATATTCAATGGGAGAACAGATGTTGTTTCAGCGAAGTCTTAAAGCATTCAGGGTTGCTAGTAGACCCAATTGAAGGAGGAGAGCATTCCATAGTTTTGCTATAGTATATATATATATATATTTATATATATATATATATATATATATATATATATATATATATATATATATACATATATATATACATATATATATAGTTCCCTATCAGATCGCCGAAGTTTCAAAACTCCGAAGACCATATGGCCGAGACCATATCTCCAAAGTTTTAAACTCCAAAAACTGTTTACGGAACTCAGAATTTGCCATTTTCCTCACTGTAGTGTGATCTCAGAGTTGGTATATTTAAATAGCAGGGGTGGGGTGTTAATGTACAGGTAAGTTGTTTTGTTTTATTTTCTTGTTTTTTTTTTGTTTTTTTTTTGGAATTTCAGAACTTTGGACATACGGTCTCGGGCATATGGTCTTCAGAGTTTTGAAATTTTGGCGATCTGATAGAGATCCATATATATATATATATATATATATGTATATATATATATATATATATATATATATATATATATATATATATATATATATATATATATCTTATATCTCTGTATATATAGCTGGATTCCCTAGACAATCTTGAAATACTGAAATGTTGAACTTCAGTATTTTGAGACTGTATAGTCGAAATTACACATACCCGAAAACCCACAACCGTGAAAACCACAATTGCGACCATATTCACACTTACACTACCACACAAACACACATACACCTACCTAACTAAACTACAGCAAACAAAACAATGTACACAAACACAACATAACATACAACCATACCTACCCTACCTATAAGCAGGGGGACAAGCTACCCTGCACCCCCATGTAGGTGACTGCATCTCCCACACCCCACACCCCCCTACTTATATATATTAACTCCAAGGTCGCACTGAACACACAAAAAACACCAAAACACACACATGCTAAAATCCCTTCCCAATACCCTTACATAAACACCACTTACCTGAATCCCCAGCTACATCCACAAACTGCACCTCATGTCATGAACGTGACATCACAACAGCAGATTCGACATATCTGGATTTGATATAGTGCAGTCTCATGTAACTGTGCTTTCTGTTCAGTCTCGAAATACTGAAATTTGACATTTCAGTATTTCAAGATTGTCTAGTGAACACATCTATCTATCTATCTATCTATATATATATATATATATATATATATATATATATATTTATTTTATATATATACATATATATTTATGTATATTTGGGAATGTCTTCCACAGCTTGTGATGTATAAAATATTATTAGAGACATTTCTATGCAAATATCCTAAACTGCTTTGACTTTCTATGCGCAAAGAAACTTATTCATTTCTGCACTGATGCAGTTAGTTTCCAACTAAACACATCATTCTCCCCTGATTTTCTTTAGCAGCTCTAATTTTAATTTGTTGAATACCTTAGGCACACTTTTTAATAACTCATTTGTCAAAGAGCTATCTCATTTAGTTTTTCATAGTCCCTAATACTATAGTTCTACACAGACAGGGACTAAGGAGTAGATGTTTCAACTTACATCAAAAATAAAAAAAACTCAAGGTTGGTCAGACTGGACAATGCACTTCAGCTTCTCTGCATTCAAATCACTGTAGGCAAAATCCCATGCCCCTTCCTTGCAAGCTATAGGTTCTCCTCTATGACCCAGAAAACCCATAATATGTATTTAAGCTTATTGGACCACCATCCAACTTAATACAATATTCATGGGCGATATTAATTACCCAACTATTAATTGAGAATCATAAATTACACCAAACATGCACACCCAGAGATTCCAGGATTTTGTAAACACAAAGTCCCTAGACCAGATTGTCAATACAGTGTGCAAGGTGCAAACATACTGCATCTAGTCCTTACCAATATGGGAGAGTGCTGCACACATCCTAGTGTAATGTCTTCTCTGGTAAGGTCAGACGACAAAATGGTCTCCTTTGAAATGAAAAAAAATGGAACACCAGCTAACCCTGGAATGCTCAAAAACTACTTTAAGACTAATCCTACTATTAATTGCTAACCTGGCTAAAGTTCAAGCCCCTATAAACTCTGGGAACACTACTGCCTATGCAGAAATGTTCACAGAAACTCTATAGAAGCATCTTAATAGCTGCACAGAGGCAGTTGTACCCACCAGGAAGAAGTACAGAACTAACTCCAAAACAAGTCACCCTAGTGGAATCACAGTATCAATAGGCTATAACAGAAGGAGGAAAATCATGGCAAAAGTTAGGAGGTGCAGCATCCAGCAGGATAAAAGCACTCTCATCAAACTAAACAAACAACTCCGAGGACAAATAAAGTCTACCAAAGCCAAATTTGAGACAAATTTGGCCTTCCAGGCCAATAACAACCACAAGACATTCTTTAGCTATGTCTACAACCACAAAGGCAAGACACAATTGTATGCAGCACTCATGATTAATGGAGCCACCTATACTGAGCTAGAAGATATAGCAAACCTCCTGGTTGACAAATTCAGCTCCATCTTTACTCTTCTGTCTCCCTCATGCTTCCCTCAGTAAATACCATCAAATGTAACTCCCCAGTCCTTAATGTTCTCTCTAAGGCTAAGAACACTGCATCAATGGGCCCAGACATTATCCAAGGATGCCTTCTAAATAGCATGAAACATGATCTATCAGGCCATTGGAACTTGCTATTTAACTGTAGTCTCCAAACAGGCTTTCTGCCTCACAAATGGAGAACAGCAACAGTTATCTCTCTGCATAAAGTTGAGCCATCTACATACTCTGGAAACTACAGACCTTCAAGTCTCAGTAGTTTCATATGCAAATCTATGGAAAGAACAGAATCATCATGGAAATAATCAATAATGACATAGAAACCTCCAGACAAAGGGCCCAGTCAATCTGGTTTCATCAAGGGCATCATGGCTACTCTACCTGGTTGATTTCTTTCGGAAGGTCATCAAAGCAATGAATGAGGGCAAAACAGTTCATACTTGCCTTGACCTAGCCAAGGCATTTGACACAATACCCCAGTCAGGCATTGTTGACAAACTCAAGAGGTTAGGTATAAACCCTTATGTTACCCGGTGAATAGCCAGCTGGCTCACAAACAGGACCTAGTAAGCTAGAATTTGTGAGTCCACCAATACAAAGAGGCCAGTCACAAGCGGATTCCCTCAAGGATTGATGCTGTGACTGCTCCTTTTTCACATTTACTTCTCTGAAGTCAAGGCCAATGTCAATGGCCTCTGGCTGACTAAATTTTCAGATGATTGCAAATTAGGAGCAGTCAAAGAATTCCTCACTTACACAAATGTTCTCCAGGGAAGGCTGACACAGGTCAATAACTGGTGTCAGAGCCATGGACTAAAACTAAATGCCAAGAAATGCATAATAGTGACCTTCTAGAAATCATCCATCCCTGGTAACTATCATATTGATAATACACCTCTATGAGTTGACCCAGTAGTCAGAGTATTGGGGACATATATAGATAGTAATCTAATCTTTGATCTGTGTGTCTCTACAGTAGTGAGGAAATCATTATATGTTGCGCAGCTTATAAACTAATGTATGGCATCTATGTCTAATAGGGGTCATTGCTCCACTGTGTTCAGCATTCATCAGACCTATCATAGAGTACAATGACACCTTTGGTATGCACCTAACCTGGCATATCTAATAATTGGAGTACCCACAGAAGTTTCTCACTAAAAGAATACAGGGACTAAGTAACATGTCCGATACAAAGCACCCCAGGGCCCTATCCCTGTATTCTGTCTCTTACAGACTGTTGAGGGGAGCTCTGTGCCTGGCATACAAGGCATTGTCAGACCTCATCCTGATGGACCTCCTGCATATCTGCAAAATATACAGCACCAGACTTACCAATTCTAAAGTCTTAAAGCTTAATAGTTCAATGACTGAAAAGTACATTCCTCAGCTATGAAAGCAATCATATATCATCACTAGCCATGAAATAGAAACTGGCCACAGCATCTTACTCTACAGACCCATAGCAATTATATCTCTTATCTCTAAACCCCCCAAATAACATACCAATAAAAGCAACTAAATCTCTTAATTAGCAATAATGTCTGTCTCTAAATCAGCATGGGTTCCAAGCAGATCACAGCACAGATTCATCTCTCTTATCTTTATTAAATACAGTCAATTCCTAACTTAGTCATAACTTTAGAACCACTGTAATCTTCCTAGACCTACTAAAACACATTACTCAAATAAATATTTCCAAATCTACACTCATCTCATCTGATGTATAATCTACATTTCTTTAAAGTTTCATCCTATAAAGTGGAAAGATTCTTATTCTCCCCTTACACATACCACATTTGGACTTCCCCTGAGATTCATTCTTGGTCTGGTATTATTTAATATCTTCACCAATGATATTGATAAAATAGCTGCCTTAAGTAGCATTGTACAAAATGCATTTATGACACAACTCTACTTTTCCAACTGCCTTACTCTGCTACAAACACAGACTTGGCATTCTTTCTCAGAATTAGAGATTTGTCTCACAGATTCACAAATAACTAATACCCTTCATAAAGAAATTAATGTTTATTATTGCTACTAACACACCCCAGAAATCAACCCCATAAATAACACTCCGAGCAAAGAATAATATCATCCTAAGACAAATCAGCTAAACAAACCTACTACTTACTGTCATAGTTAATTCTGCTATAAATACTACATTGGCACAACTTAAATTTGATCTCTTTATCACATCATCTGTGTCTAAAACAAACCAAAGGCTTGGAATGCTATGCAAAATCAGAGCCTACCTTACAGGACATGCCATGCTACAAACACATCAATCTTGTCTTTTAGCAAGACTATTGTATGCTGCCCCAATAATAATTAATCTGCAATTCACCTTCCTAAATACAACACACAACTTGTTGACAAATCTACCTCAAAAATCATATCACTGTACAGTCCTAAAAACAAATTAAATGGCTAGAACTTCATGGTGTCTTAGATTTATATCCAACTAAAAACTGTCCATAGCATCCTATGTATCCTAAATAAATGGCCAGGTATAAATACCATAATTACTAAATATATTTCCATCAAACAACACAAATCACAAGATTCTTATCAAATGTCCATCATAAAAATCAAATAATCACAATGGAGCATCATTATATTCAGTAGCTGAACTATGGAACTCCATTTATGTGCAGTCTAAATGCAGAGCCAGCATAAAACCCATCCAGGAAAAAGCTAGAAATTCATTTAAAGATTATTTGGATCTGATGATGCTAACTTGGGTGGCATTGTGCTATTATTAGAGTATCTGGCTTGCACGTTTTGCTTTTAAGATAATACATTTAAAGTTGATACTTTCATTCAGCCCAGGGAGCTTATTAGCCTGCAACCACAATTGCAACAAAGTTACTTTTATCCACAGAATTTTTATAACAATTTGCCCTGATTATTTATTTAATGTGTGTTTGTTTGAAAGGGAGTTTGCTATTATAAAAAATGAGTGGTTGTAACTTTATTCTGATGAATTCCAGTGGGGGACAAAAACACTTAATGAATTAATGTTTTTCCTCCAGTGGCATCTTTTCTGATGATATTTGGTTTCAGGTTTTTTGTTTTTTTCACCTTACCAACTTTGGCATTTTTGTTTTTTATGGCACTGTACTGACTGACATTATAAAATGTGATCATAAAACTACAGCCACAATAATAATAATCTTTATAAAAAAATAAATTATCCCCACATGTTAAAAGCA
>NC_056731.1:39304935-39349935 GCF_019279795.1 Protopterus annectens | reverse complement strand
GCTGAATACTGAATTTTATTCATATTATGAACACTCTGGGTAGGCTTTGGTTGGAGGAAAGTAGAGATTTTTGAAGTGGGAGTGGGATATTAAGGCTTATTTAAACTGGAAATAATACTGCATAACACATAAAAAATTGGGGGGATCAAAGCCTAGCACTGTTAACTTAAAGAAAATTCACACTGCCTTTATGTGTAAACAGGTTCAAAATTTAAAGATGAGACAAGCATTCAACATTGACATGTATAGTTCAGCCTGTGATGCCCGTGCACTGGCCCAGCAATCCATGAGCCTCAATCCTCACCACTAACACCAGTGAGAGGTGTCCACATTCGGAAGGATAACAAGCACACATACAGTAAAGGACAATTTCCCTTAAGAGCACAGAGATCACAGTCAGTCTGGGGCTGGTTTCTCCCTTTCTCTCCAAATCCCCAATAAGACTCCTTTCTGGCACAGCTATAGAGTGGGGTCCTTAGCCGGGGTCCCAAGTCAAGTCCTCCAAGCACTCTCTCTGTCCAACCAGTGCTTTGTGTCCCTGCCCAGGTAGCTGACACACACAGACACACACACACACACACACACACACACACACACACACACACACACACACACACACACACACGCACTTTGAGATATGATTTATATACAACCACACAGACACTTCTGGGAAATGCTGTCACAGGTTCACTATCTGTGCCCCTTCTGTCCAGGCTATAAAGTAGTAATCACTGCCACCAGGACCCTTGCTTATCAGCTACACAAAAGGCCCTTACCAAAGGGTGTCCAATTATTGCTGTAAATATTATTATCCAAATGGTAAGTGTGAGCAGCAAGACTTAATTGGAGTGGCTTTGTACAGTATCCCTATCTACATGCAATGTACTCTAGAGCTTAAATTATCTCTATGCAAAACAGCCAAAGTTGAAAAGTTTAAAAATATTTAATAATAAATAATAAAAAGCACAAGAGAATACTTCTTACTACACAGTGCTAGTCAAGAGATCAAAGAGTACATGAAAATGCTTAAAATAATACAGTAGAATAGTTCTGACATCAATATAGAAAACAGCTAGTCTAATCTTACTATTTTATAGCTATTTCTTAAGAGAAACACTAATGTCTAAGATCCTACTTACACACAGACAGAGCAAAGCAAGTGCTGGTGAGTGGTCAGTTTTGAAGACAAATGCCAAAATGCTCTCTCTCTCTCTGTCTCTGAGAAAGTCCTTTAAATTGATAATACATTCTGCTGATTCATTTTAGATTATATCATTCTTAGAAATTCTCTGGTTTCCCAGGGTAACAGAAACTTTGTATTTACATTGCTTTGATCTTACCCCTGGTCAGGAAACCACAGTAATTAAAGACATTATATATGTAAAATCTAGCAATTAACTCAGGTCTCAAAACAATAGAAAGAATTTGCTGGTTTAGACATCACGGCTCTGAGTTTGAAAACAAGCAGTCGTACAAGGCTTGAATTGTCAGCTTTCTTCCAGCACAGTGCACTGTTGTTACATTTTTGATGTTCAGCATTTAACATCATTTTCTTTCATTTAAGGGAACAAGCCTGTGGCTTATATTAATATTTATAAATGACTGAATTATCTACAAAATTATATCTAGCTAGGCTGGCAGCCTTCGCATATCTTCACATATCTTCCCCCATGAAGAACTCAAGCTAGTTTTTCAAGTGTCCCTTGAGAAACATTGCTTTAGAGGGTTAGGTCTATCTGAGTATACCTTACCCCATTCCCTGTCTTGAGAGTCCATCTGCATTGGCATTGCTACTCCCACTGCAGTGCTGCACTGACATATCATATGCTTGCAACCATAGGCTCCATCTTAGCAACTTGGCATTTTGCTGGCTGGCTCTGTTTAACTATGTTAGGGATTGTGATCTGTCACTACAGTGAATTTTCTTCCATACAGATAAGGCTGAAGTTTTTGCAGTGCCCACACTATGGCTAGACATTCCTTTTCTACAGCTGCATAGCATTTCTCCCTGGGTTGGAGCCTATGACTGAGATAAACCACTGGGTGCTCTTCTCCCTCTGAAGAAATCTGGCTAAGTACAGCCCCAACCTCATGGTTCAAAGCATCCACCTGCACAACAAATTCTTTGATGTAATCTGGACTGGCTAACACATGGGGGTCCTCCCAAAGCTTCTTTAAGCTTCTGGAATGCCTGTTCACATGGTGTGGTCCACAATAACTTATCTGGCTTGTTCTTCCTTGTCAGGTCTGTGAGGGGAGCAGCTATGGTACTATAACTGGGTAACTGGGGACGAACTTTCTGTAGTACCCTGCTGTCCCTAAGAATGCCCTCATTTGCTTTTTGGTAATAGGTGCAAGCCATGTCTGAATGGCTTCCACTTTGACAGGTTCAGGGCTGATCTTACCACTCCCCACTCTATGTCCCAGGTAGGAGACCTCTGCCATACCCATCTGACATTGCTGGGCTTAATGGTCAGCCCTGCCTTCTGTAGTCTACCCAGCCCCTCCCTGACATGTTGAAGCGGCTCTTGCCAGGAATGGCTGTAGATGGCAATATCATCTAGGTAAGCAAGGACAAACCCTCCTGCTCCTGCTAGGATATGATCTACCAGCCTCTGGAAATTTGCTGGGGCATTTTGCATACCAAAGGACATTTTGTGAACTCAAAAGCCAAAATGAGTCACAAATGCTGACTTCTCTCTAACACTGAGAGTCAAGGGCACCTGACAGTAACCCTTGGTAAGATCAATGGTTGTAAGATACTTAGCCCCACCCAGCTGCTCTAGGGCCTCATCTGTCCTAGGCATGGGGTAAACATCTGACTCTGTGTGATTATTTAATTCCCTGTAGTCCACACAGAACCTAGTGGTGCTATCATTCTTTGGCATCAACACCACTAGGGAGGCCCATGGACTGCTGGACTCTTGAATTACCCTAGTTCTTACATTTCCTGTATCTCCTCCCTCAGAGTCTATTTTACTCTCTCAGGCACCCTATAAGGGGCCTGGATAATAGGCTTTTGGGGTCCTGTATCCACCTGGTGCTGCACCAGGTGGGTGCACCCTGGTTTCCCAGTGAACATGTTCCCAAACTTCTGAAACACTGCTCATATTTCTCGAACCTGGGTATGAGATAGCTGCTGAGACATTGCTACCCCTTCCACTGAGGTGTCAGTCTGAACCTCAGTAAGGAAATCAATCACCAGATCTCCCTCAGGCTCCTCCTACAACCCACTGCAAATACTCAGCACAAGGGCCTCCCTATCATGGTAAGGTTTCATTATGTTAACATGGTACAATTTGTGTCCCTGCCTCCTGCCTAGCAGTTCTACCATGTAGTTAACAACAATTACCTTTCTTACCACCTTGTAGGGTCCCTCCCAAGCTGCTTGCAGCTTGGTGTGTCTGACAGGAATGAGAGCCATTACCTGCTGCCCTACAGCATTCTCACTATCTCTCTAGCTTGAGTATTCCTGTCATACCACACCTTTTCCTGCTGTTGGGCTTCTGCCAGGTTCTCCTGGGCCATGCCCATGAGTTCTATGAGCCTTGTCCTGAGGTTTAGGACATATGCCACAACAGACTGCTTGTGAGATTTACACTCATACTCCCACTTATTATTAATTAAATTTAGAGGTCCCCTCACCCCATGCCCATACAGCAACTCAAATGGTGAAAAGCCTGTGGATTCCTGGGGAACCTCTCTGCAAGCAAACAACAGATGAGGAAGATATTTGTCCCACTCCCTCTTAAACTGGTCTGCAAATGCCTGCATCATGGACTTGGTTGTAGAGTTTAACCTCTCAACCAGATCATTAGTCTGGGGATGGTCTTCAGGTGCTTCACCCCACAGTGCCTCCACAGACAAGCCAGCAGGTCTGACATGAAACTGGCACCTCTGTCAGTCAATATTTATTTTGGGAAACCTACTCTCCTGAAATTCTTTAACAAAGCATTTGCCACCTTTTCTGCCTCAATGGAGGACAAAGTCACCGCCTCAGGGTATCTTGTAGGATAATCTACTACCACTAGGATATACTTTTTCTCTGTGGAACTTGGGGTTCTCAGAGGACCTACAATATCCATAGCTACCCTCTGAAATGGCTCCTCAATCACAGGCAAAGGCATCAAAGGAGCTTTCACTTTGTCTCGTGCCTTGCTCACCTTTTGGCACTGCTCTCAGGTCCTGCAGTACCCTGTTACACCTCTGGAAATTTCAGGCCAATAGAAGTTCTGCATAATATGTCTCTTTGTATGTTTTATGCCCATATGACCTGCAAAAGGATTATCATGGGCTATGGCTAGAAGTGCCAGATGGTAGGCTCTATGCACTACCAACTGCTGTACCCTCTCACCTTCTAGCCCTCCCTCGGGGGTCCACTCTCTGTACAGTAACCCTTTGTCCCAGTATACAGATTTCCCCTTCCCTTGAGAATCAGGTGTCTCACTAGCTACCTGTCTCATGCCTTGCAATGTAGGGTCTGAGAGCTGAGCCTGTCTCAACTCTCTCTTTGTAACCCTTCCCAGCTCCCCTTCCACAGGAAGTCTGGCATCCTCTGACAGTGGTGCCTCACTGTCAGCCTGGGTACTATTAATCACCTCTACCTTTGCAGTCATTCTGTCCAAGGGGACATCAGTACCCACAAGCAGCTGTGGCTCACCTTCAGTCTAAATTCTACAGGGTAGCTCCCTCCCTGAAGTAACCACCAAACTAGTCCTGGGTGCAAATATGCAGTCTGTCTGGATATCCCCCAGGCTAGCAGACCCACATGCTTGTCTCAAAGCCTGATTGCATGTAACTGCATTAACACATAGTAATACCTCATTAAAATCCTTCCCTATCAAGACATCTACAGGATGGTGGTTTGGTACCCTTGTTGTCTCAAGACAACGTACTATTAGAATTTTGTGTTTCCTACTTACTGGCTCTCTCATGTTTTGTTCCACACCTTGCCTCCATGGACATTTATATGTCACATGGCCCCACTGGTTGCCTTCAAAACATTTAACCCTAAGTTCTGGGCATGTACTTGGACTAGTGGCTTCCCCTGCTACTGGCAGATTCTGCTGGGGCAGTCTGGGCTGCCCACCATGAGTTCCTTTAGATTCAGGAGCAGTACTGGTGGTCCCGCTCCTCTGCAAGGATGCCCTGCTTGCTAGGTATAGGTCTCCCTTCTTCCTCAACTCCTCTGAAGTAGCACATTGTCTATCAGCTAACCAAATCCTTATGTCCTCAGGCAAAGTGCTAAGGGCTTGTTCCCTCACCAAAAGGTCTGACAGCCCTTCAAAAGTGGTGACCTGACATCCAAGTGCTCAGTTCAGCAACATATTCACACACACTTTCATCTGCCTTGTATCCATGTTCATGAAACATTTTCCTATAAGTTTTAGGTGTTAGCTTAAAAAATTTTTTAACAAGCAATTCTTAACAGCAGTATAATCAAAACATTCACAATCAGTTAAGTTTGACAGCACAGTTACAGCTTTACCATGGAGTAAGGGGGTCAGGAACCGTACCAGAGCCTTGGTCAACATCATACTGTTTACATACCCTCTCAAACAGGTGAATGAAACTATCAAAATTATCCCCCTCTGTAAACTGCGGAAGAAATTTACTGACCTTTTGTGGTTCTGGGGTCTGGTTACTCCCTTCCCCATTACCTCCATCTCCTTCTTGTGCTGCCCCTGCCTTTCCTTCTCCACAGCTTCCAGGCATAGCAGTTTCTCATTCTCCTCAGCCTGTAGATGTCTCCGTCTCTCTGCTGCTTCTGTTTCCAAATGCCTGGCCTCCAACTCAAGTCTCTTTAACTCCAGATGGATTTTTAAGTCCTCTACAGAAAGGTTGAGCTGTTCATTCTCTGAGTGTTGTACATCTCCATGTCCAGTCTGATCACCATTCTGATTGCTGTTTTCTGATGCAGCTGTGACCAAAGTTGCAATCATGTCTGCCTTAGTCAGGTTTCCATGCACCAGTCAGTTAGCCTGGCACATCTCAGCTAACTGGCTCCTTGACAGCTTGCCATACTCCTCTGCTGACATGCTTGCCTGCTTTCCTTGACTAACTAAGCTAACAAAAGAAATAAAACAATTGTGATCTGAACTCTGAATATTCACTGCGTGGCTGATTTAGAGTACAAAAATGCCTTCAGTGGACACTGTACACATGCTACAGGAATTCATTATCCATACCACTACAAGCCAATTGCCAACAAATTAATATGTGGTGTGGATATCCCATCCTGCCAAATTAATATGTGATGCCCATGCACTGGCCCAGCAATCAAGAGCCTCAATCCTCACCACCAGCACCAGTGAGGGGAGTCCACATTGGAAAGAATAACAAGTACACACACAATAAAGTATAATTTCCCTTAAGAGCGCACAGAGATCACAGTCAGTCTGTGGCTGGTTTCTGCCTTTTTCTCCAGATCCCCAATAAGACTCCCAACTGACACAACTATTGAGTAGGGTCCTTAGCCAGGGTCCCAAGCCAAGTCATCCTAGCACTCTATCTGTCCAACCAGTGCTTTGTGTCCCTGTCCAAGTAGCTCACACACACACACACACACACACACACACACACACACACACACACACACACACACACACACACACACACACACACACACACACACACTTTAAGATATGATTTATATACAGCTACACAGACACTCCTGGAGAAGGCTGTCACATGTTCACTAGCTGTGCCCCTTCTGTCTAGGCTATAAGTAGTAATCACTGCCACCAGGACCCTTGCTTATCAGCTACTAAAAATGCCCTTACCAAAGTGCGTCCAATTATTACTGTGCAATATTATTATCCAAATGTAAGTGTGACTGAGCAGCAAGACTTACTTGGAATGGCTTTGTACAGCATCACTATATACATGCAATGTACTCTAGAGCTTAAATTATCTCTATACAAAACAGCCACATTTGAAAAGTTTAAAAATATTTAATAAATAATAAAATAAACAAGACAGTACTTCTTACTACACAGTGCTAGTCAAGAGTTCAGAGATCACAGGAAAATGCTTAAAATAATACAGTAGAATAGTTCTGACATCAATATAGAAAACAGCTAGTTTAAACTTACTATTTTCTATCTATTTCTTAAGAGAAACACTAAAGTCTAAGATCCTACTTACATACAGACAGAGCAAAGCAAGTGTTGGTGAGTGGTCAGTTCTGAAGACAAATGCCAAAATGCTCTCTCTCTGTCTCTGAGAAAGTAATTTAAATTGATAATACATCCTGCTGACTCATTTTATATTACACCATTCTTAACAATTCTCTGGTTTCCCAGGCTAACAGAAGCTTTACATTTACATTTCTTTGATCTTGCAACTGGTCTGGAAACCACAATACTTAAAGAGATTGGGCCGGATTCACAAAGACTTGCACAGAGTCTAAGAGTAGAGTAAGACTCCATGCAGCCAACATGTCTGCCGAGCGATCCAGGAACAGCTGGCAGGGGCATGCAAGAGAGCTCTTAAAACGACTGTTGCATGGACAGGGTTAGTTTATGCAAATCACCTCATTTGCTGCTGAAAGCTATGAAATGAGGTAAATTTGCAATCCAGGAAACACTAACCTGTCCGAGTAAGAGTAGTGTTATTTGCAGAAATGTACTCGGTTGGCAACTGAGTACCTTTCTGCAAATAGCAAAACGGAGCCATGACAGCTCCAAATAAAGGATGCATCCAGTTGAGGAAGCATGCCGATGGCCAAATATATGGCTATTGGTAAGTTTTATCCGTTGCAAAATAAAAAAAAATGTATTATTTTTTTTCCCTCGATCTCCGATGTTTAAGCATAGTGCAGTGCCACACAAACGTGCTGCGCTCTAAAAACCAGAAAAACAAAAAATAAAAGCCACAAATAGGGATTTTATTCAAAATATTCTTCTGCCATGCAAGTGAATGGCAGGCTGAAGACAACATGGCTACTGAGTAGAGCTTGCTAAGGGGGGAAGCTCAGTTTGAGAGATGTAACCAAGCATTAGTAGGCAATCCTATGCAAATGAGGATAAGGATAGTGAATCCCAATTTTTCCTGCTATGTGAACCATGTCCCTAGAGTGTAAGAGTAGGATAAGGGGAGTAACAGAGTACAAGATGGGAGACATCATCAGGGGGTATGTATCAAAAAGACTGTAAGCTTATTGGAGCAGAGTGGTATATGTTTGCTGTGTGTTCCTCAGGACTAAAAGAGGTGTGTCTACAGTTGTCTAAACTGAAATCCAGAAACCGAAGGTGTACTCCATGGCTTTCACTAAAGTTTCTTGCAAAGCTGCTTACACTGTGTGCGCGCGTGTAAACCCATCTAAGCCTGTGTGCATGTGTGCACCCGTGTAAGCCTGTGTAAGGCCGTCTAAGCTTGTATACACGAATGTGCACCTGCCTAAGGCTTTGTAAGCCTGTGTAAGCCTGTGTGCGCGTGTGTGCGCTTGTGTGCGTGTGTTTGCGCTTGTTTGCGCGGCGCTGCCCCCTGTGGAAACAAATGGGAAAAGGAAAGAAAAGTAGTAGTAGGAAGTTAACCAAGGAGAACTAGCAGAGCTGCCAGGTGAAATCAATCACAATCAGCCAATTACACAGGCAGTACGCTAGCCCAGCCCAACACTTAAAACTCTGCAAACAACATTCCCCCATATTTTTCCTCAGAAACACTGCAACACTGCAGTCTACACAGAGAAGTGAAAACTTAAAAAGCTTAAACTGAGACATAAAAATGTTAGGGGCTGCCATTGCTGTTATAAGGCAACATGTGCAAGATTCTGAGGGTGGTGCCATTGTGAATGCTGCCGAGCAACCCACAGTGAGGAGACGGAGAAGAGTGTACAGACCCAGGGTAATCTACCAGGGGCTACATGAGCTGGAGATAGTGGAGTGATATAGAGTGGATAGAGACCTCCTGCAGCAAATTTTTGAGCTGTGCAGGTCATGCCTCACACACAGAACCAACAGAGGGGAACCCATCCCAGTGGAAAGCAAGGTATATGTTGGCCTAAGAATACTAGCAACAGGTACCTTCCAGAGACCAACTGGTGATATGATGGGGATTTCACAGGCATCAGCATCCAGGGTACTGCACTAGTTCCTGAATGCCATGTCAGCACATGTCGGTGATCATGTATATTTCCCCAATTCCCGTGAGGTATTGGCCAGCAATATGCATCTCTTCCAGCAAATAGCGGAATACCCTGAGGTAGTGGGTGCAATTGACTGCACGCACATACACATCAAAGCACCAGCCGGTGAGCGGGGTAGGGCCTACATCAACCACAAGGGCTTCCACTCCATCAACTGCCAGGTCGTGTGCGGTCCCCAGGGCATAATACTGAATGTGTGTGCTGGCTGCCCTGGAAGCTACCACAATTCCCATATCTGGCATCTGACTCAGCTATACCAGACATTTACCAAAATCAAAAGGAGGGTGCCTGCTTGACTAATAACCAAAAAGAAAGCACCAGTTCAACAACGAAGGAGCACAGATGAAAGGTTTAATTGGGCATTTAAAAATCACCACAGCAATCCACAGAACACCAAAACAGTACGCAGTGTAAAACACATCAACACATCAATGTTTCGTCAATCCTTCTTCAGACAAATACAAATCACACATAAACCAATAATCTAGTACTTAAATACAATTAAATAAATGCTCCCAACCAATAGCATTTGTAGGTTGATTTGCCACAGCATTAATTAATAAATAAATGAAAAAAATACTATTTTCAGAGTGCAAAATGCAAAGATTAAAACTAATAAATATAGTTTAAAATTAGTTTAAAATTAGGAAGTGAGTCTGTGTTGCATTTAGTTTAGAATAGTACATATTGTAAAATACTCCATTGAAAACACCTTTTTGAAAATAAATGATAATATATAAAAGCAATACTCCACTCTACTGGTGAAAAATAATATTACAACTAAATAAACTGATCATCATAAAATGAAAAAGTAAAAATGACATTAAGGTAATGTTAAAATGAGTATTGTTATGTTAACTTATGTTCATACATTTTATAATTTAGCTGCTCTTAATTTCAAAACAGGTGCTAATGAAACCATGTCATTAATTCCAGGATATTTATTGGATTCTAAAGTTATTTGCCAGTATAATTCTCTGTATTCTAATAATGTTTCCCACATTCCACCTCTTGGATCTATAGGGACCACCTCCACAACAAAAAATTCAAAACTAGAATACCAGACATTTGCCAATGGGGACATCCCCAATGGTCACCTAGTGGGGGATGCTGGATATGCACTTGAGCCGTGGCTGATGACACCCATCAGAAATGCACACACACCTGAACAAGAACACCATAATGAGGCACACGCACAAACACGAAATGTAATCGAGCGTGTGTTTGGGATGCTCAAGTCACGGTTCCGGTGCTTGGACACATCTGGTGGAGCCTTGCAGTACTCACCAACTACATGTACCCAAATTGTCATGGTATGTGCCATACTACACAATATGATCCTGCAAAAACAGCTGCAGCAGGAACAGCATGGGGCAGGGCCAAACAGCCCCCCCCCCCACCATTGCCAAGGCCTGCACAGGCAGAGTGTGACTTGGAGGAGGAACAACCTGAGCCTGCCCCAGTAGGCAGAAGGAGGCATGCCCAGTATGCCTTGGCCTTGGCAAAGAGGCAACACATAGCACATACAGTGGCTCAGTAGGAACCCTGGAAATTATACTTCTCTCTGACTCGCACATAAAATAAAAGGGATGGCTAACTTGACACTACCTGTTTCCAAACATGTATAGGGAGTGTAGTATGTGCATCTGACATAGGCAGCCCTGCAGCACCACTTGAGGCATGATTGCCATGTTTGAAGCAATATAAAGCAGTGCTAAGCAGCTTCTACCAATATCTAGTATATGTAGACTAAATTGTCCGTGCAATATTGGCCAAGGTCGGGCAAAGTTGAGCAAAGTCACTCAAACATGCTCATAACTGCTTTACTGTTCCTTAACCAGTCTGGTCTGGCCAGCATGAAAATAAAAAGCAGTGACAGGGCTTGAATCCAGGATACTGTGCACTATAGTCACAGTACAGAACCACTAAGCCATGATAGCACTAAAGTGGCACCGACACAGCAGGACTATTGTACACTAATGCAAACACAAAGCAATGCTGTATCATGCCCCTAATGAGGCAAATGGGTAACCTCACCCACACACCTATGTAGACAGAGAACATCAAGCGCAGGCATTGTGATGTGGGTTGTGTAGGCTATGAAGTCGCAAGCTAATATATGTGACAATGGATGCTAAGATATGTAGTACAGTAGTATGCCTCAAGCCAGTACAATAGGCAACAGTACAGACTGTAATGGTATCCTGTACACAGCAGTGTAGGCACAGCAAATGTGTATAAGTGTCAGGTGAAACCCACATCCTATGTACACCCACAGTAACAATCCGGTGTGCCCACGGGTAGAAATGTACAAATAATAGCTGTCCCCCCTGTATGTAGAAATGTTCATAAGTCTATGCAAAGTGAGTCATGGAAGCCCTGTAGGCACAGCATGATCCCTGCAGATCTATGACACAAAGGTGAGCCCTGCTGTAAAAATACACCTTGATTTACCATACACATATAGTAGAAATGTGTATACTGTGCATGATCACACACTGCAACAAATGTAGTAGTTTTCATGCAGCATAACACTGAAAGGTCATACTGGGCATGCTCACACACTTAGAAACAAAGCAAATGTCAGGCGGGAAGATACTGAAAGGTCATACTGGGCATGCTCACACACTTAGGCTAAATACGGATGTGATAATAAGGGATCTATGGACAAATGTGTATAGTCATCACTACTTCCAGAAACGCATTCACAAACTGGTGAGAAAATCCTGCTATGTGTTCACACAAACTGCCAAGCTCTGTGCATGTAGGTCAAAGGAGGTTGCAACTACGCAGCAGTCTTCAGACTTGTCAGAGAGTACCACAACACACTTGCGATGAATCTGACTAGGCACGTTCAGCAGCTAGAAAGACCAATGAAGTACCTTAACAAGAGGATTACTGGCCTCAAATAGTTGCCCCATGCAACAAGAATGAATGTAACCCAAGCTGTACTCTGTTGCATACTGTCTATGCAGGAGATGTCTGCCCAACAGACAGGTCTAAGTCATGGTTACCCTCAGATCTGTAGTGAGTTACAGCTGAATGGCACTAAATGTACAGAGCCAACTGATACTGGCAACATCCTGGCAGATAGGACCATTGTTAACTTTACCCCCCTCTCAACCATGAAAGGGCACATGTCTATAATGGAAGACTGCAAATTTGCTGTCATCACATCAGCACAGGTAAAAAACCCTCTCCAAATCCAGTATCACAGCAGCCATGGGACAAGATAACTTCCCAGGCTGTGTAGTATCCACTTCCCTGAAGTAAACATTAACATGGAAGGTCTGTGGCTACTGAAGTTTCCAGAGGACTGCAAACTAGGAGCCATCATTGTAAACACTAAAGATGTGGACATCCTACAAAAGGGCCTCACTGAGACAGATGGCTGTTGTCCAAGCCATGGGCTGTAGCTCAATGCCAAAAGGTGCATTATCATCACCTTTGTTAAAATCCCTGTAGCCAAGAACTACAACATAGGTGGTAGTATACCTCACACTGTAAGTGTGACAAGAGACCCTGGGTCCCAGGTGGACAGTGGATACAACTGTGATAAGAACATTCCCACAGTAGTCAGGAAACACTCTTATGTGGCACACCTCATCACAAAATGTGTCTCATGCAGAATAAAAGAGGACAGTGTTCCCTTCTACTCACCACTCACTAGAACTATAAAGGAGTACAACGCCACTGTTGCTATGTACCTCACAAGACAACTACAACAACTGGAAAGCCAGCAGCAATACCTCACAAAGAGCATTAGTGTCCTGAAATACATGCCATACACAGACCATTGCAAAATGATCCATCCGTACTCCCTCACATATCGCCAACTCAGAGGTGTTCACTGCCTAACATACAAAGATATGTCAAACATAGATCTGCTGGATATGATCCACGTAAAACACTCACAATCACTCTGACCTTTGGACACAAATCCATGAGTTAATTACAAAAGGAAGGGGTGTAGCCATTTACCTTATGGATATCCACACCTTCAGGTTACTGGCACAGCATGAGGCCATGGAGACAATGCAAGTGCAACTAAGATTGGGCAAAGCTGCCCATCAGATTGTAGCCTGCTACAGATCATGTACCTTGTCTCAGGAACCCCACTCAGTATTCCGGAGAACAATGGCAAATATAAAGGTCCTATCAAACACCATTATATGAGGAGATTACAACTACCCAAACACTGAGTGTGTGAATTACTCGTATACAACATCCTATGCCCAATGTGTCCTACAGTTAAGAAACTCTAACACCCTGTAACAGCTGGTCAGCACGGCCACTACAGGTGACAACATACTGGACATGATCATCACCAACATGGGGTACCACTGTTCCACAACAGAGATAAACCCCTCTCTGTGAATATCAGATCAGGAAGTAATCACACTGGACATCCACATCCCGCACCCACACCAAGTCAATGAAACCACTGTGAAGACGTTTGCAAAAGCAAACTGCACACTTCCCCAGAGCACAGTGGAAAGTTCCAAACACCTCTTGCTCTAAGCTAATGGTATGCAATCTGCAGAAACATTCACAAGTGCATCCTATGAGCATCTACAGGGATGCATGGAATGAAATATCACAAATAAAACCAGGATGCATTCCCCCAAAAATAGGACAGCAAGCAGGTGCATGTTGTCCATAAATAAGCTGGACAAGAGAAGGAGGAAACGACCACATGATAGATCCAACTTCACAAAAGGAAAGGCATCACTGATCATTATCAGGAAGAAACAATGACCACTCATAAAATAATCCTAGGCCATTTTTGAAAGACAAATAGCCAAGGAATGTAAGAATAGCAACCACAAAGCCTTTGGTCGCTATACCAGACATGTAGGTGTCAACTACCAAATATGCTGTCAGCTACTGATAAAAGGAATGAAATACATCAAACCAACATTCATTGCCCACATCCAGGGGGACAAGTTCAGTGTAAGCTCTCCCCCATCACCTCCAAAAGGGCCTGTGTCCATCACAGAAGGATGCAGAGACCCAGACGTCATGGACATGCAGGTAAAGACAGCCCTCACCAAAGCTAAGAACATAGCATCAATGTGACTGTATGTTGTCCCAGGCTGTGTCTTACACTAGGCCCATAAGTAGCTACACACTCACCTACATTAACTGTCCAGACTCAACCGTACCACAGGCAATGTACCCGAAGAATGGCATACACTAACAGTCATCCAGCACCACAAAAGGTGTGCCAAAATAGAACCTGGCAATCACTGGCCAATATCTCTACTCAGCCGAGTATACAGAGCTATTGAGCCAATTGTCATGGAACCCAGACACTGAGACATTGTAGATCTCCAGACACTGGATTCTACACAACTTTGCCTTGTCAAAGGCACAGCCTGGCTTCCCAACCTAGATGAGTTATTTAAAACAGTTACCATGAACATAGATGGAGGTGAAAGTAGTCCACACAGCCCACCTGGACCTCACTAAGGGCTTACTACACCATTACCTACTCTGTCATCATGGACAAGTGTACCAGCTTGAACATTAACAGCTATGTCACAGGATGGGTGGCCAAGTGGCTCACAGATGAAACACACATGTTCATAGTTACGGGTGCCATGTCCAACTCCAAGCCAGTCACAAATGGCATCACACAGGTCTTGGTCCTGGGACCCCACATGTTCAGTAGATACTGCTCAGAGGTACAGGGAAGCATGGCAGGTGTATGACTGAACAGGTTTGCAGATGAATGGTAAATGTGGTCCATAATCGACTGTACAGCTGACACAGATATCCTCCAGATGTGTTTCACAGAGACAGATACTTGGTGTCAAAACAATGCCCTCAAGCTGAATGGCAAAGACTGCATAGTCATCCCCTTTGGGTGAAACAAAGTGCACACAAATGACCACATAGGTGGTAATCCAGCATGTACAGAGAAAGTCATTATGTCCCTGGGGACACAGGTAGATAGTAAACTCACCTTTGATGATCACAATGCCAAAGTGTTTAGACATTCCTTCAATGTAGCCCATCTAATGTCACCTAATGTAACCCACTTCATATAGTCTGATGATGTCACCATCTTACAAATATACTTGTGGAAAAAATAATTACCAGTAATGTGTATAGCGTGTCATGTTAATGCGTACTCCTGTAGTATCATGAAGTAGCTAGGTAGGGGGTTGAATCCTGCACTGGACAACTGTGTGTGCGTGTGTTTGTGTGTGGTCTCCTTGGGAAGGAGCAACCTTTTAGGAGACTAGTGAAACACCTTCAAAGTGGTAAACTAACCTTTGTCAAGTCTGATGATGTCACCATCCCACAAATATACCTGTGGAAAATAGAACTCCCAGTAATGTGTATAGTGCTTTGTGTTAATGCGTACTTCTCTAGTATCATGAAGTAGTTAGGTAGGGGTTTGAATCCTGCACTGGACACCTGTGCATGTTTGTGTGTGGTCTCCTTGGGAAGGAGCAACCTTTTAGGAGACTAGTGAAACACCTCTAAAGTGTTAAACTAACCTTTGTCAAGTTTGATGATGTCACCATCCTACAAATATACCTGTGTAAAAGAGAACTGCCAGTAATTTGTATAGCGCGTCGTGTTAATGTGTACTCCTCTAGTATCATGAATTAGTTAGACAGGGGTTTGAATCGTGCACTTAATGAGTGTGTGGGCAGTATGTGTGTGACACTGTTGGTCAATGTGTTGTGGGTTTTGCTTTTACTACTGTATTACATATCAGTATGCATTGCACATGTGAGCTTGCTGTGTGGCAAATACATATACGAACATGTAACCTCAATGATTGCATGTGTGGGAACCCTGCTTTCTCCAAGAGCACAGCTGTGATCTTTGCCATACTGTGCTGCTGCTTCCCAGATCTTAGGTCACATCTGCATGCTTGTGACAAGGCCAGCCACTGCAGTGATCCTTGGCCTAGGTCATCTGTGTCACACAAAGTCATTACAGTTCCTATTGGAATGTGTGTGTGAGGGTCTATGGCCGGGGTATATGCCAGACCTGTTCAAATGCAGCAAAGTCTAACAATGATGACTATTTATAACAGGTTTTGAACAACCTTTGTGGATATGCATGCAGACCCCTTATTGCTTATGTGATCCACCGAGGGATATAAAAATACCTTTGGAAATGTGATTAACAAAGGACAGATGACATAACACTTGGTTGCATGTGCACATCGGTACCTTTTCATCATGTTGTTGGCTACTACCTATGTGGTACTGTGGGGATAATGTGTTTCGTAAAGGTGGATGTCTATGCTTAGTTTGGCTTATAGCTTTCCAGCATGGGTTTGACAACAGGCATCTGTCTGTATGATACCCTTGTGCAGGATGTGTGTGTCATTTGGAGAATGCATTATAGGCTGCAGTATGCATTACAAGACATGGACAGACATATCCCTACTGTGACTGCTTGTACCTAAGAGAGCTACATGCCAAAACTGAGTGGTGTCAGTAATGGGTGTAGGTGAATACCAGTGGTTACTGGCATAGTATAGTACGTGAAGGATCCAACAGTTGCTGTGTGTCCTACATCTGTGTGTCAGTTGTCAAGACATCATTTAACGATTGGTTATGGTCAGGCTATGGAAGTGATGTATACTACCAGAATGCAAAATAATGACAGATAGTAACAGTGTCACCCACAGCATAGTGTCAAACCATGTCATGCACACATGTGTAGTCAGGTTCCGGAATGTGTGTAGTACAATGCATACTGCCCACCAATAGAAACTATGGAGTGTTACTGTGTAATACAGGGCATGTCGCACTGGCCATGTGTCCACTATGCACGTACATGCAAACAGTGCACCTCCACCATGTTCACAACTGTACACCTGCAAATCTGTGCTACACACATCCCACACATACTGCCCACTCTCTAACACATGCTGCCAATACTGCACACGTCAACCAAGTGCCACGTGACCAGACAATACACAATTGTAAACAACAGTGGTGTAAACAACACTACAATGACAATCATAGCATGAATGCATCATGCCTGCTCAGCTACACCTTCAAGCATATCATTACACTGTACAGCTGACAACATGCTAACATTGCTATACTGCTATAAAGACTCCCTGTGCATCAGCACCATGGTAGCCTGTTCCTGCATTGATGTTACAGATGACAGGAGGCGGCACATGTTTCATCATATGCACAGGGTGTGTTGTTGGTTTGCCAGAGGCCCATGTGTGTGTGTGTGTGTGTGTGTGTGTGTGTGTGTGTGTGTGAGGGCTAAGAATACTGGAATGGGGCAATGTTGATGTAATGTGTGTGGGTATGTGTTAGCCCTAGGTGTCTGGAGTATGTGTGTGTGTCTGCATGCACACAGTTCCACCATGTGGCTGCCATATATGGGTATTTGTGGGACAGCCACAGACTGTACCTGTGAGGCTTCACAGATCACCGTCTCTGGCCACGGATACGGTACCTGTGCCTGGCAGGGGTGCTACTGAGACTATCAGGTACTAAGCCAGACTGGGTACTATCCCCAGAGGTCGATGGATGTACAATGGACACCGGTCCCTGCTGGGACTGTCCAGAGCCACGTGCACGTGGTCTTCTAGGACGTTCAATGGACAGCCCACCCTCAACAATGCTGGGGCTGGTACTGGCACTACGGGAGCGGCTGTGGCTTGAGGGACGTCCGCGGCGACTGCCAGCTGCTGCTGTTGCTGGCATACATCCACGTTGATGACTCAACCATCCCACACTGTCCTGCCACATGGACATGACATTGCGGAGGATGTCTAATGTCTCTCCCCAACATCTATCAGTGACCTTGGTGTAATGATGGATGGCACCTGCTAGGTCACGGATACTGTCAATGCCGGCAGTGTTATGTGCCCTCTATGCCCTTAGTCCCTGTCTACTGTACTGTTCCATACATGTCTGTGCCTCCATGACAGCCTGGAATATGTGTGATGTTGTCATACCTGTGGCACATCTACCAGTGGCATGATGAGCAGCACTGCTCCTACGAGAACCCCTTGACATCTGCCTGTGTGGTACCCTTCCAGACATCTGGGTATGGCTGCTGTGTTGGGATGCATGTGCCATGGATACCACACTGTCCTGGTCAATGCCAATTGTACGCTGTCCCTCAGCTATGGGCATTGGAGATGGATGTATTGGCAGCATGACTGTATGCATGGATGGGGTCAACAGCTGTGTACTGTCAATTGGTGGTCCAACTACAGACCCTGGCAAACATGTCTGTGCTTCAACACACCTATCATCAGTATCACTGTTTTGCTCAGTGACATCAGTTCCTCTGCTGCAGTGAACCAGCACAAGGTCAGCACCTGTGAGAGGAAGACGAAAACACACTTTACGACCTGTACATGATGTCGGCACACATACACACATGAACACATGTACACATGTACACATGCACACATGTACACATGCACACATGCACACATGAACACATCCACACATGCACACGTGCACACATGAACACATGCACACATGCACACATGCTCACATGCACACATGCACACATGCACACATGAACACATGCACACATGCACACATGTGCACAAATGTACCCATCACTAAAACACACACACACACACACACACACACACACACACACACACACACACACACACACACACACACACACACACACACACACACACACACACACACACACACACACACACACACACACACCACCAGCAATCCAGAACATACTCAATAGTGGGTGATGGTGGGGTACAGTATCACAAGGAAAACAGTTGTATCACATGTGTCAGCATGCAGGACGTGTTTTTCCCACCAGCATGCAGTGCAGGTGTTGTCAGCCCTTGCCAATAACACTATACATGTCTTTGATGCATGTGTGATGTTGTTCAGTGATTGGCCTCACCCTGGAATGTGCTGTGTACATGGACATGACAGTGTTGTGCAAGTATTATAAGCTCTGCAATGTTCTGTGCACCATCCCTCACAGGTATACATACCATGGCTGGATGTGTATCTGTGTACCACATAGATATCCATTTGTGATGAGAGCATCTGTGTCTTCAGCAGATAATAGTGGACACAGGATTAGCACATGCATGCTATTTATACACACAGGATGTGTGGTGCATGTTTACCTGTTGGAATACCATTGCTCAACATGGACATTGTACAGTGGTTATGGTGAGTGTAGGACATATTGTGGACATGCCAGTGCCAGACATGACATGGCATGCTACAACACAACTGCAACATTCAACATCACACAGACACAGTGTGTGTCATGTGACCTCTACACTCAATAGCATTACAAGACATATATGTGTCACTTTGTGCAAATGGTGAATGCTATGCATATTGTGTATAGGTGACTATGTTTGCACACACACAACACTGAGGTGCATAGCAGGTAATGCTATGTGTAGTACTGTGGTCACTGTAACTGGATGGGGTGTACTACCATGAGCCATCATCATGCAGCATCATGTGGTCACTCAAGACTACTAATGTGTGCCACACAGGCACATACCATGCTGTACCAGAACTGCAGTACCATGGCTACAGTCACCATTTCACAGCCAGTCATTACATGGGTTTGTAAGGTGCACAATAGGGGGCATTGCCTACCATTAATGTGTAATGTGTCGAAGAGTGTTGCACAGCCACATGTGAGGCATCTACCCCTCAGGTATGTAATGTGTGCTGTGTGGATGGAGTGTGGGATACTGTAGTGTGACCTTACAGAGGGCATATGAATACGCCATGTGTAGCATGTTAACGTGTACTGCATATGCCAGTGATGCGTATGTTGTGTGCATGTGTATCGACTCTGCCTATCCAATGTCCACATCAGTGTTGCCACAATTATGTGGAATGCTCTGTGTATTGTATGTGTTTTAGGCAGCTACCCATGTTACTGGGATGTGCATAGTCTCACAGCAAACATGCACAGCATGCATTATGCATATGTGTGTTACGTGTACATGGCCTACACCTCACCTATGACATGCACATTTCATTAGCAGTATTAAAGGTAGAACACACTCACCAGCATGGGTCGGCTGCCTTGCTGTCACACCAGCGGGACCTACAAGGATATGAGACACTTTGTCAGTGGCAACAACTTTGGCATCACTACTGTGTGTTTTTGCAATCTTACAGTGGTACAATGGTTGACAGTCACAGGCCCACTGATTGTATTCACAATTGTTACCATTGCACAACACTATGCACTACATCATCTAACTACACAGTGCACTTCTAACATAAGCATGATCTAACAATTGAGGTAACAGTAGTCTACAGCTATGCCATGTTACCTGCACGCTCCATGTCAGCTTGCTGGGTGATTCCGGCCTCCATGATGACACACGTCAGTTGTTGGGGTTGATGTTGTCCAGGAGCCACCTGGCTCAGGAGCAGCTCCTCCACTCTGGTGAGGGGGGGTGGATGGCTACCCCCCACCTGTGGCAAGCTGCTGACTGTGGATATCAGACGCACGCTTACCTGCTCATATGTCCGGTTATGCATGCCTATGTCATTTACCCGATGGACAAGCTCTTGCCACAGCGCAGTCCGCTCATGCTGGTCCTGGCTGGTTCTAGAGAACAGCAGGGCATACTGCTGCACCAGGCTTGTTGTTATTACCTCTTCCTCTGCCATGCTATAGGTGGGATTATGATGGTGGGACATAGCCCTGAAAGACAATGAAACAATATGTGTGAGCAAGTCATGAGGCACACGTATATGTCTAATGTACAGATATCAGTTAACTGCCATATATAGAAACCTATTGGCTGTCAGAGGATACGCACTGTCAACACCACATGTCAGTACTCAAACCACAACTGCCTGACAGTGCCTGGCACACTCTATATGTCAAACCACGTTTTGCACAGCAACGAACTTACAACAGCATGTCATACTATACACCGGTACATGGCATACTGTATGTGACACAATGCACAACATGGACACAGGAGGTATATATCATGCTAATGCATCATGACAGGTGTAATCCATTGCAATGATTGTAAAGTCCAGTGTCAGTATCACTGGTATTACACACTAGTCGTTGATGGCAGAACCCTAACATATGTGCACATTCGTGAATTTAGGTGGCATACTGTTGTACTACTCTATACATTTTGCTAGATACGCACCTATATCCTGTAACACACATATGACCGAGGCCATGGTACAGGCATACACACACACACACACATCACACATACATACCAGACACATAGGTATGGCAACACAGGTGACCTTTACCTGTGTACCTTACAGTACTGTGTGTCAGTAGTTACGAGATCGTATGCCTGAGGTATGTAATCTGTGAGGACTACAGGGAACACACGGAACTGTGGTTCCAATCAATGTGGACGTACACCACACTGTGCTGTTTAGGCATACAGCCTCAGGTAGTACTACAGTTCATACAGCGATTGGATTCGCCAGCAGTACCACTCAATAAGCATGCATGTACTGCTTTGGCCTACAATGGGCACCCCAGTCGACAACAAGGGACTATGTCAGATCGTATGGCATACTGCTTTTTCAGCCTAGCAATTAGATGTTTCCATCACTAGATTACCTGATCATACATTAGGTACAGAAGTATTCAGGAAGCATCCTGAGTACAATACCATCCTTCATGCCTCAAGTTTCCACCCACCACATGTTGTACGCAATATCCCCAAATCACAATTTATTCGGATAAAACGTATCTGTTGTCATGATTCTTCATTTCAATCACAGCGGAAGGATCTTACTAACAGATTTAGATCCAGGGGTTATGGCATGGGTTATGTTTCAAGTGCCAGCAATCTGGTTAATTCCTTAGATAGGCAAAATTTACTGAACTATAAGGAACATACCAAAACAAATTATGTACCCCTTAGGTTTACCACTACCTATGCTAAGAATTCTGACCAATTAATACAGAGTGTACACAGGCATTGGAACATTTTGCAATGTGACCATGAAGTAGCAAACATAATACCTGACAGATGTCTATTTTCATTTCAGAAAGGGAAAAACCTTGGTTCTTGTTTTAACCACTACAAACATGGTACTATGGATCGACATCCACAATTTTTGCAGACCACACTGACAGGTGACCCACTGATAGGTTGTTTCCCATGTGGCCACTGTACCAACTATGACAAGGTGAACAAATCCAAGCAGTTTTCCAGCAGAAATTGTTCATTGGTTTATGAACTTAATTTTTTTGCTAACTGTAGTAGTGACTGGGTGGTGTATTTGGCCACATGTCAGTGTGGCTCATTCTATGTTGGCCAAACTTCCAGACCATTCAGAATTAGAATTTCTGAGCACATCAGCAATATTAAAAACAAAAGGGCTAATAACACACTCTACAAACATCATTTGGTTCATAAATCTGCCAAGTTCTCTTTTATGATTATTGACATTATACAAGGTAACAGATCTAATAAAACAGGGTGGCATTCTATTTTAAATACCAAAGAGAAAAAATGGATTGTGAAACTGGGTGGATTATTTCCACCTGGTCTGAATGAATATTTTTGACATAACCAATGAGATTGTAGATGCGTTTACTTAAGGTTCAACAATTGATGTTCTTTTTTTACACTGATGAAGGCTGTGATTTGATCTGGCCGAAACCGGTCTGTGTCATTTTTTGTTTTCTATGTTTTTTTACCATTAAAGTGTTTCAGGTCACTGAATGCTGGCTCTTTTTGTTTCTCTTTGACACACAGGTCATTGCATTTCACGTGGCCCTGTCAAGCAGACACACAGAGGTGAATGGCTGGGTGCATTCACTATCTCCCATTCAATCGTCATGATTATTTATGACGACTGCTAATTAGGAGCTTTGTTTGCTATGGATAGTTGGTTTGTTCCAGGGTATGGGATTTCTCTGAGTTGGGAATCTACCCCTCCAGCACGTGCTGTTTATTGTGGTCAGATGGTTTGGGTCCCTAGAGCATGTAGCATGTAGAGAATGTGATCTGTTTATGTGCAGCATGTCCAACAGCTCTGCTTTGTACATAGCTTAGAATGTTAGGCAGAGGTCACCTCTGGGTAGGCGGTATGTGACACAGTGTAGTTGTGGGTTTGTGAGATGGTCTGCATAGGGCATCTGTTTGAGTCTGGTATTACCCTTAGTGAGGTATGTCTTTGTAGTTTCTAGTTGCTCTGGATGTCTTGTGAGGTACATACCACATGGGGCATTATACTCTATAATGGGCTTTATGTGTGATGATTAAGGGGAACACTAACCTAGATTTCCCTGGATGACACACCTTTTGTGATGAGGTGTGGCAGGTAGATGGATTACATGACTAATGTGTCACTGTGATTATCGAAGGGGCGACTACAGTCCACCTGTGTCCCATGGTCTCTTATAACACTTTTGGTGTTAGGTGGACTACCACCTATGTGGTAGTTCATGGGTACAGAGTTATTTACTGAAGGGATGCCAATGCAGTTTCAACATTGAACTTGAGTCCATGGCTTTGTCAACGGCCATCTGTCGCAGTATATATGAGCCTGTCTCTCTCTCTCTCTATGTATATATATATATATATATATATATATATATATATATATATATATATATATATATATACATATATATATATATATATATTCATATTCATATGTATATACATACGTAAATATAAACATACATTGGTGTACATATTGATATCCAAATAGGCACATATACGGTCTGCCTTTCATGGTGGGAATATCAATTATGCAAAGGTTGCGAGGTATACTGTTGTGTACTTATATTGCATAGTGTTGTGCGGAATGCATTGAAGGTGTTCTTAGCACATTTAGCTTTAGCAGGCCTCACTGGCTGCAACACTGCAAACCTGACAATTTATACCCACAGCGTCTAACCACCACATGTCATATACCAGCACTGTATGCTGTCTTGTTTGCCACACACTACAACCTAGATTGGAGTATGCACATAACAACCTTCAACAACATATATATGTCCACCATTCACAAACAGTTGCAGTATGTCTCTTGCTCTATGCACATGTACAGATGCTAAGATATCTGACACAGACAGATCTCTCCATATGTGTGTGCCATATACACACATATTCCACACTGTTGTAAGTCCATGGACCTCACAGCTGACCTGCTGGGCCTTGCTGCAACATGACCAGGTGTCACATGTGAGCACACAGTAATGTTAGAGGGTGTATATATAGCTGCTAATGCTTAATTTCCAAACTAGCCTTGTACAGCTGTTGCCAATGCTAAGCTACATGTTGATATGACCGTCATGACTTTGTTACTCTGTCACATCCATGGTTAGATAGCTGTATGCACTACTCGCTCTAACAGACATTGTCCACACTACTGTACAGAACACAGATAACATGGTTCAGATGTTTGACATTTAATGCTGAGCTACATATATCACAGTTATGTCCCACTACACACAGCTACACACTGATATGTCCATGGCAGTAGTTATGCAGGCCATCTGTGCATAGATATGTACTGCTGCCACATATTGATGTTTCAAAGTTTGTAGAGTAGTCTTCAAATACATCTACCACATGCCAGTAAATACATATCTGGTACATACCTTTCCTTTGTATGCATTCATATTTTTCAGTCAGCTGTGTCTTTGGCTGAATGTAATACTTTTTTTATGTTTAAATATTTTTTTTTATTTGTATATTTTTTTCCACTGGTGTGGGTGGGGGTGTGAGTCTCTCTCTCACTCTCACTCTCTCTGTCTCTGTCTCTCTCTCTCTCTCTCTCTCACCGTCTGCAATGGTATGATTGCATATGTGGCCAGCAGGTACAGCATGCCTTTATAGGTATCTGCACATGTGCATGTGATGGCCTCTGCACCAGTTGGTAGCCACCATTTGGTAATTGCATGCAGCCTGCTGTATGGTAATTGCAGTACTCACTGTCATAGCAACCCAATGCTATAAATTGCTGTGTCAAGTAGGTGTAGCCCTTTCAGCTTTCCAGAGTGGGGACCATGCTTGTTTGCTGTGGAGACTGTTGTGTAAGCCAGAAGGTTGGTATAGTTCTTATATCTGAAGCTTGGGGTGTAGCCAGTGATATAATTGTTGTACTCAGACCTGAATGTTGCCACTTACACTACACAGTTGTCAGTGTAGAATTGTACTCACCCATACATATGCTGACACAAGATACATGGGAGTATGTAGTTTCTTTTCTACTTATACAATTTACTGCTATACAAAAGTAGTTATTGAGACATGAACTGTTTGTGAACTGCTGTACTGTGAATATATATTCACACACTCAACTGTGTGGGGGTTGTGAAGTGCTGCTGTAACAGTATTTACTGCTAGAATGTCTGGTTATGTTATCACAGTCATGTAATGCAATTCCACAACAACTGCTGGTATAGTTCCACAGAACAGGTTTTGTGTTATGGCATTCTTACCTCTCCTTTATTTCACACATTCTGATGCATGATATACATTTCAGCAATATGCTACTGTATATCTACTGTGGCCTAGTGGTACTTCATGCAGTCTAGTGTTTCCAAGGTCCGGGGTTCGAGACTGGCAGTGGTGTTTTATTTTGATGCTGAGCAGAACAAGGCCCCTCATATGCAGGGTGACTAAGGCACTTTTAAGCAGTTGTAAGCAGGTTTGTGCGATGCTTAGCAATACTAAGCTAAGCGCACACATGCGCACACTCACTCAAACCCGCTTACTACTGCTTAAAAGTGCTTACTCCTGCTAACCCCCATGCTAATTTCTTTGAAAGAAAAGAAAATGGGGAGATAGGAAAGTGGTGAAAAAGGGGCACAAAGAGGGAAAGACAGTAGGGAAAACAGCTCAGGATGTGCATGATGGGTGTAGGGAAGGTCCATAGCTGCCCATATCTTTAACAGCAACAGCTGTGCATATACTTGTAATTTGGAGGGAATTTTGAAACCTTATACCACTGAGAGAGGGGTGAGGACAACAAAGTATGTTGTACTGCCAGTTGAATTTCAATGTCTGTGTCTGGCGGACATTTGTGTAAAATGGGCAGCTATATATGGGGCGTAATTTTTTTGCAGGATCAGATTGCCCTTTTTTTTTTTTTTTTTTTTTTTTCAGGTGAGAGTGGAATGTGAGGTAGGGGAAGTAGGTATGTTGTGAGAGGTAGGTTGGGGAGGTAAACAGACAAGACAAACAAGACGCATAAAGGGGCAGAATATGACACATGGGGTGGGTGAACACAATTGACGGGGAAGGATGTTTGGAAATCACAAGCCCATGAGCCCACAGATGGTAACAGTGGAACTCAGATCCCCACCCATGGGCAGTCACCACTGCACCTTCACAGACCCGAGGGTGGATGTGCTGGGGGCTGCGTAGGAGGAGCAGGCTCACCCGTGAGTCGTGCCACTCTTGCCTCGAGCTGGCATAGAGGATCAGTGACTGTACGCTCAATCTCCCTATGCACCACAGCCCGGACCATTTGGAGGGTGATGGGTGGCCCTCCTCCGGCCACGCTTGCAGGGGGGATGAGCCCCATCCCCTGCAGTGCTTCCACCCGAAGGTGGCACAGGGCCACCGGAGGAAGAGGTCCCGGGCTGGGCACCAGACATGCTGGTGCCAGGTGCCATCGCCAGCTGAGGTGGGAGAGGAGGGTCCACTGGGACCGGCCTTCCCATACGTTCTATATTTAGCAGGAATTAATGACAATATGGGTTAGTAACAGACAACAGCATTTCAAATTAGCTGTAACAACATGCAGTAGTATTCCCATTAACCCAACACACAATAATTCCAACAGTTGAACAGCAAGCATAACACATGCATATTTAGAACAACATTCCAACGGCATGCAGGGTTGAATGGTGGCAGCAGGCCACCAAGTTTGAGGTATGTGAACAGGGCACATGCATCAAAGTACATGCAGATATTTATAAACCAATCGGACGTATATCCCAACAAAGTTTTTCAGATTACACATACCCATTTAGGTGTGGAATGGCATTTTTTTATGACCATAAGTAGGGTGTAAAAAGATCACTCCATTAACAACTTATATATACTTTGAACTTTACTCTACATTCCTACTGACTGCAGGTATATATCCCCTACATGTATTATTACACTAGGCAGTGTCCATTAAATTGTAAAATGGGTTTTGATAGTTGTTTATATCCCTGACCTGTATCTGACATACAAACTGTTCAAGATGCAGATGTTACTGCTATGTATTGTTATATTTCATTTATATTCATACATTTACATATCTGGCTGTCTTCAGGTGACATTATCAGCTACATTTCTGCAGACCCTACACTTCTAGCAGAACACTGACATTTGTGGGGTACACAATCACAAGCTACTCATGTGCCAGATTAACTTGTACATGCTAGCCATGAACCAACAGTTGAGGACTGTATATATGCTTAAGAGCTACTGGCATTCCCTTCATCCACTTTATATGGACCTACACAAGTGTTGATTGACAGCACTTAATACAACTGTACTATTTACATACTGCAAGAGTACAACAACATATCAAAGAAAGTGGCATGGACACAGTCCAGGAATTATACCTTTATTAATAACATTACACACTTTTGTAGTGGCTCTCTCATTCATTTCATATTTTGGTGCATGCAGAATACTTTTACTCCAGACTTTTTATACCTTTATTAATGGGTTACAACACTTTTCCATGCTCTCTCACTTATTTTCTGTTACAATACATGCAGAGACTTTATTACAGACTTATTATACCTTTATTAATTGGTTACAACACTCTTTTTCAGGCTCTCTCAGTTATTTTATATGATAATACATGCAGAATAATTATTAACCTGCCTGGTGGCGCAGCCTTAGCAGCCTATCTGCACAGGCTTGCTGATTCGCAGCAAGGGCACCTGCAGTTGTGAAGTAATGAAGGGATATTGAGACATACCTATCCATTATATAGACTACAATAGCATTTCTTACGTACTTCATTCCATGACTACCTACTCAGTAGTGGGGCATCTTGCATGTCACGGGCCTCCTGTATCCATCGGTTCAGTTGGTCCTGCTTCCATCTCTTCAGGTCTGCATGGTGGTGACGGACCTGGTCACCAGTCCGAGGGACACCTGTGGCACTGGCGAGATCATGAGCTAACCGGTTCCATGCCTCTGCTTTGTATTCCGTCCCTTGGAACTGGCCCTGCAGGAGTCTTGACTCATGATGGTGGACAAGGAGCCAAACCATGTATTTTGACTCATCGATGCCCCACTGTTGCACTCGAAAGTGAGAACCCTCTCCAGCACTGGCCATTCTGACTGCAGATGGGAGCTACAACCAGATATGGAGTGTATTCCCGCCTATCGAGCTTAAATATGCCTCATTTGCTGCACTTATTTGTGATTGGCCATTTTTGAAAAATCTCAGCTAACAGCAAACCTGCTTTGCAATGGTTAAACTTCCATTTATAAGTATATGTATGTTGACTGTGCATGTTTATGCTATGCTGTCATGGCTTGGTGGTTCAGTACTTTGTTTATGGTGCACAGTGTCCCAATTTCGAGCCTTGTCATTGCTTTTTATTTTACTACTGTCCAGACAGGCTAGGGGGTGTGGCTGTGTTTAGGTGACTCTGCTCAACTTTGCTCTACGTTGCTCCACGTTGCCCAACGTTGCCCAATGGTGCACTGGTTAGTGCGGTGCGCAGCTCCACACAAACCTATTGTGCTATGTAAAGCACTGCTTAGCTATGGGCAACCATTTTGCACTAGGTAAAATGCTGCTTAGCTATGGGCAACTATATTGCACTAGATGAGGCACTGCTCAGCTATGGGCAACTATATTGTGCTAGGTAAAGCACTGCTTATCTATGGGCAAATATATTGTGCTGGGTACAACGCTGTTTAGCTATGGGTAATTATATGTCAATATCCTTAATGCTGCTCACCTTCTTATATTTATATATATACATTTTGTTCACTAATACATAGGCCATTTCGATGCTTTTTACTAAAATTCCATTCATATATGTCAGGAATTGTTTTATATACTTATTTAAGACATAAAATTGAAAGGGGTGTGGTGGGACTAGAACCGGGAATGCCTCCTCTTTGTGCGAAGGCTCTACCACTAAGCTATTGCTATTTGGCTTAATTTGCATGAACTTTTCTTATTATGCTCTTCGATGTTGAAATTGCTAACTGTGGCTAAGCAATTGGCACACCCGCGCAAACATGCGCAAATACAGGAAGCTATATTGGGAATTATAAAAAAAAAGTTTACATTTTAAAATTAATAAGGGGTTTAGTATGTGGGGATGTGAAGTGTTTGCTATGTGTACATTTCAGCAGACTCGCTCGTTGCACTTGTCATTTTCACATTTATATTGTTGCAGGGGCGTGGATATTTGGACTGCTCGGCAGTCTGACACGCCCCCTGCAGTCTTACACACTCTTTGTTAGCCTTCCAGTTGAGTCAGCATGCCCTCATGCATATGCATGACGTGCTGACAACATACTCTTACACGGCTGTTTCCGTGTAAGACTTATTTAGTCTTACACGGAGAATTAGTGAATCCCCCCCATTATATATGTAAAATCTAAAAATTAACTCTGGTCTCAAAACAATAGAAAGAATCCGCTGGTTTAGACATCACAGCTCCGAGTTTGAGATCAAGCAGCCATACAAGGTTTGACTTGTCAGTTTTCTTCCAGTAGAGTGCACTGTTATTACAGTTTGACATTCAACATTTAACACCATTTTCTTTCATTTAAGAGAACAAGCCTGTGGCTTATATTAATATTTACAAATGATAGAATTATCTATAAAAGTCTATCTAGCTAGGCTGGCAGCCTTCACATATCTTTACACAACTATTCATTGCACCTACTGTTCCTAGCCCTGTTTGGTCAGTCTCTTACTTCTTCATTAGTTCTTACATTTATTATCCTTTATTTTTAAATCCTATCTTGCCTATTTTCTATATTCTTTTTCCTCTCTTAGTACAACATTGGATATATGTGTTGTCTTTATCTTTTATTTATTTTATTTATTTCCTTTATTATCTGGAAAATGCCAACTAAGCATACTCAAAGTTCCCTTTTCAGAGGTATCAGCTGCAAAGTATGGTAACAATTAGTATGGAACAATGCAGGTAGAAAATACTCACAAAAACAGGCATGCACATTTATTTATATAAGTAGAAAACAAGCACATTGTTCAGAACATTTTATCAGGGGTTTAATATGATGCAGCACTTAAAGAAGAGTCCATCCACATATTTGATTATTTTTTGGCACCAACTCTGTGGAGATTGAATGTCAGTAGAAGCATTGTCATGGGGAGCCTAGGAAAATTAAAGTGAAGTTTGAGATCGAGAAAGAAATGTTAGGGGAAGATTAGTGAAAGGACTAGGAGGTATAGTTTGGTGACATGATGATATGAATATGTTAGGTAAGAGGGACAACAGGGTTATAGTAGAGGCAGATGTTGGGATCATATCTCTGCTGAAACAATATTTGTGTATTGCTCCTGATGAGTTGCAAATTCATTAACAGGTGCATGCTTAGCATGTTTGTGAGGTATTATTTTTTAGCTTTTGGGCAAAATGTTTGGTGTTATCTTTAATTCTCCTTAGCTACTGAGTTCCGTAGCAGGGTTATATAGATAGAGGGGTGGCTGGATTTTGCAGTAATTTTGAAGAATTTGGGTTGAGATAGGGAGGGTTGTAGGATTGAATAAGTTCACATAAGGCAAGGTAATTGTTGGGTTTGCGAATTATATTGTGAATGAACTTGAGTTGTATTAGGGTGAGATTTTTTGAAATTCTAGCCAATTCATTTTTTTCGAGTACTTAGTAATTTTGTGTTCTGCTGCATAAGTTAGTTTAAAAATTGTCATTTTTGTTGCAGATGTATCCAGACCTGTAGAGTTGGGTTTTATATAGATTAATAAGCACTGCCGACGCATAGAGCAGAGTAGTAAACTAGAGTGTTTTAACATTTGTGTGTGTCATGTGAGTGTCCTGTTAAGTAGGCTTTAGCTTTGCATCTCATTTTAAGCTTCTAGTTTGTTTTAGGCATGATATTTTGTACAAACTACAACTCTACAACTGTTGATCGATTATAACATTAAGCCGTTTAGAGTGTGTAGTACCTAGTCATTTGTCACTTTTGTTATAAATAATATTTTGAAATTACTGATGCAGTTCTGAAGTGTGTTTAGGTATTTTTCAGTGTTGTTAAGTGCCTAATTATACAAGGAAGAGTTGGGAATTGTTTTACAGATGTGATTTATAAATATATTAAATTGGAATGGTCCTAGAATGGATTCTTGTGGGATACCTCCTGTTGTTGGTTTGAAAGAGGAGAGTTTGTGCTGCTACCTTACTGCTTGTGACCTTTAACGTAAATATTCTCCCGTGAACAGCGTTCTTACTGATGTAAAAAGCGACTAACCTGTGGTTTGAAAGATGAGAGTTTGTGCTGCTACCTTACTGCTTGTGACCTTTAACGTAAATACTTCTCCAGTGAACAACATTCTTACTGATGTAAAAAGCGACTAACCTGTGGTTTGAAAGAGGAGAGTTTGTGCTGCTACCTTACTGCTTGTGACCTTTAACGTAAATACTTCTCCAGTGAACAACATTCTTACTGATGTAAAAAGCGACTAACCTGTGGTTTGAAAGAGGAGAGTTTGTGCTGCTACCTTACTGCTTGAGACCTTTAATGTAAATACTTCTCCAGTGAACAACATTCTTACTGATGTAAAAAGCGACTAACCTGTTAAAGAGTAGTTGACATAACACTATATCAAAAGCTTGGCATAAGTCTAGAAATAGTAAATAAATGCATTTCCAATTTCCAACTTAAATTTCCAGATTGATACATGTAGACATCAGAAATGCTGATTGTAATTATTCTTATTCAGGACTGCTTCAAAAACAGCAAAAATACACAATGCCTAAAGCTAGTAACACAATGCCAAATGCCAATGATAAGAAATCAGAATGGTTAAAGGAATATCTTTGAATGTGACATTGTTAAATCCAAGTTGTATACATCTTTCCCTTGTTTTCAAGTCATGCCAAACATGGGTAAATTCTGATATAACCACACCATGTGGTAGTGTATTGTTTAATCAAAGCGCACAAAAAAAAAAAAAAAAAAAAATCTGTAGGTGTCTCCTCCCACACCCCAAGATATTCTCCCACCCATGATGGGTCTGCACTCACTTGCTTATACATCTTGTGGTATAAAGACTTACCTCATTGTCTTCACAGAAAGGTATGTTTTTTTGGTGAACTGCATTCAGTGAATGACACCTTACTTAGTACTGACCTTGTAATGAAAACAGGTTGAGAAGCTTCATTTAATTGCCGTAGCCAGCAGGTATGTTAACATGAAACTTAAAGTTCTTCCTAGACTTAATAAAACTCAATATCACATGACAAATCTAAAACAAACAATTTCTGTACATGATTGACAAACTGTGACTAGCACATGCCAACTCATGGCTGCAGAACTATCAAGTATCAGTCCAGAAAAACTGTTAATGGTTTCATGATCAATGTCTCCATAATACACAGATGACGTGGATTATAGCATGTGGAGAAGACATGCAAGTTAAATTCAAAATGCTAGGGTACCAGGTTTAGCAAATATTGTAAGGCAGATGAGTTTAAAATGACCTCCAGAGGTCTTGTGGCATAGCACAGGTCGAACATTATGAATTACTAGGCTTATTGACCAAGAAAGATGAAGGACAAATATAACAGAGGATGAAGGCTGTATGCCAATAGTGATGGACATCCATTGTCATGCTCAGTGACAAATAGTTGGTCAGTGATGTACCCAAAGATGGACTGATGATCAGTGGTGTACCTGAAGAAGAAGGGAAGACCAGTAGAGTACCCAAAGAAAGACGGCTAATCAGTAGTGTACTGAAAAAAGAGTGTCTGATTAGTGGTGTACCTGAATAAGACAGCGGTATCAGTGGGTAACCAAAGAATTATTGTTGATAAGTGGTATACACAAAGGAGAATGGATGATCATCAATGTACCTAAAGAAAGATAGGTAACTAGTGGTGACCCTGAAGAATAGGAGTGGATCAATGGTATACTCTAAGAAGGATCCTCATTGCTGCACTCAAAGAAGGTGAAATGTCCAATGTTCCACCCTCAGGATATGCCCCTACAAGAATAGTCAAAGACAGTCATACTCTAACCATATGTATTAGTCATCATATACCCGAGAATGGATGATGTTCTCATGCAATGCCCAAAGTTTCAGAAACCACCAGTTTGATTTTCTGAAGTAAGGGGAATTCAGTGAATATGCTCATGAACTTCAGAGAGAAGGCTATCTGGTGTGCACAGAATGACTTGATGAGTTGACAGCAGCAGCAGTTCAAAGTCAAATGAAAGCATAGATATGCTTTTCAGGCACCTAATCAGACCAGCATAAAAACTGTTAATGTTAAGGGCAGCAATGTTAACTCAAAAGAGAGATCGTTGCTGCAATTACTAGCTCATATAAACTATAAGCCATACTTTTTGTGAATTTGGAATCTCACCTTGAGAAAAAGTAAAAAGAAAGTAAAGAAATTTGTCCAGGCACAAGAAGGTTAAACATGCTATTAAGTAACTGACCTTTAATTTTACATCTGTGGTTCATTCAATTGTAAGAACTGGTTGTCAGAGTATATCATTACTGTATTATTAAAACTGAGAGAATCTTTCAGAATTAGTCATCAGATTACAAAGTGTTTCAGCAATTTTGTTTCTCAATATTGTAGACTCAGTAGTAAGATCTGGCAAAAAAGGGACATGGTTTTATAACAGAATTACATAAAGCTGACCCATACCTCTCAACTGTTCAGATTTTCGCCGAATGTCCAACTTTTTGCATCATATTTTTGATCTGTTCCTCTAGACATTTTTCTAGAAAATCACTGAGGATTGAAGTCAGTTAATAATGACACACATTTCAGTTTCAGATATCATAGCCTTCAGAAAATGCATGCTAGAAGGATGAACACAGGATAGCAGCAGATTTCTTCAGCTCCACCAATTTCTTTCTAAATATGTTTGTTTTATCTATTTCTTGAACTATATCTAAAAAAGAAAGGAAATTTTAATAATATTCCTGTCAGAAATCACCTTGGAAATTTTCCTGTCCGTTTCTCTATTTGAAATGAGTTCCAGTAAGACAAATTCTCAAGACTCCAGCATCAAGAAAGAACTTCAGTCTCTGATATCTACAATCCAACAACTTACTGCTAAGATGGATAAACTGAATACTAAAATTGATACCTTCATAGAAAAAACTACAAAACAAATAGACTTGTTACATATAGACTTGCAACAACAGAAGATCCAGATTACAGGCATAGAAGAGACTGTAAATGACATGGAAAATAGAATCCAAGAAGAGGAAATCAACATTGAGTTTTTGCTGAAACAAAATACACATCTACAAACAAAGCTTGATGACCTGGAAAATAGATCTAGGCGCAATAACATTAGGATTTTTGGACTGCCAGAAAATATTGAAGGTAACAATATTACTTCTTTTTTAACAAGTTGGCTCCCTAAAACTTTAGACTTACCAGAAGCATTCTCTTTTGGTATCGAAAGAGCCCATAGATCTATAGCTAATACTAACTCTAACAAAAAGTATCCTAGATCAGTTATAGTTAGATTTCTATCATCTTTTGATAAAGAGATGGTTCTTAAATCTGCTTGGGCTAAAGCTCCTGTTAAAATTAATGAGACAACTGTGCGTTTTGACAATGACTATTCTTCCTTAGTAATAACTAAAAGAAAAGTTTTTCTGCCATTAATAAGGGAGCTTAAAAAAGTACAGTTTAAAACCTACCTTCTGTTTCCTGCCAAGCTAAAAATCTTCCTTCCTGATGGTCCTAAAATTTTTGATGACTTAGACTCTGCATTGCTGTTTATCAAAAAAAATAAGATTTTGGATAAAATAGAGGAAATGGAATGGGCTAGTCCTTCATTAAAGAGGTTGGCAACTGAAACTTCGTGGAAGACTTCAGAGAAGAAGAAGAGACTAAAAAACAAATGACTTGTTCTATGTTTTTTCTTTTCTTTTTCTCTCTTTATTTTTTTTTCATTATTAATCTTTTTAAATATAGTTACTGCATTTTCAGAAAGCCACAAATATTCTGAAAAAGATTTAATCAAAGTTATTTTTTGTGTGCAAAGAACTGTTTTGTTTCATAATCAGTCAAAATATCTGAGGAAATAATAACAAGCTATCATTCAATATGTTTCTCTTTCTGTCAAAGAGAATTAAGGTTAGTAACTTGATACATTTTTTTTCTTTTTTTTTTCTTCTTTTCTTTATTTTAAACAATGACATTCTATTTAGATTATGCACTGGGTAAGGGGTGGGGGAGGGCAGGGAGAGAAGTGTAATGAAAATATGATAAATGGAATAATAACTTATTTATTCCTTGTAAAAAAGTTTATTTGTTGTTTAAATGCTATTGCTAATTATACTTCCTTGATTATATTGCTTATGCTTGTTTACAAATAATCTGTCATGCTTTAATTAATAATAATTAGAACTAAGTAATAGTAAATAGTATGTTTCATTGTCATCTTTATTAATATAAGCAGCAAGTAATATACCATTGTAAATACTTTTTGTAGCTTCTTTTTACATTTTTCTATCTCTGCTTTTGCTCTCTTTTATTTTCTACTCTCTTTTTTTTCTTTTCTCTGTTCTTTCTCTTTATTCTCTTTCATATTGATATATAGACATGCTTTTGATCATACAGGTACAGTAAATAATAAGATTTGTATAAAAATTGAATTGGGGCAAAAATATTGAGTTCTATTACATATTAATAACTTTGGGCTTAGTTTCACTTTCATAGAGGCTGTAATAACTTGTAAAATACTTTGCGAAGGTTTTGTTATGTTTAGCTTTATTTATACTGCTAAATGAATGTCAGTCACTTGTTTTTAGCAAAATGTCCGCCAAAATGTTAAGGGAGACAATTTGGGATGTGGGTTACCTCGTGAACAGTGTCCTCGAGTTGTTTTAAAAGCTTCAACACTCAGAATTCACGCAGAGAAGCTGAAAGCAGTCAATTTGAACTTTGACCCCAGAATTCACACTGACACATCGCAGATTCATGAAGAACACTCTACCAGGAAGTAGAACTGCTGCAAATGCGACTCTGCGATGGAAAATGAACTCTTTAACATTTAAATGTGAGTTATTTTATATAATTACTTAATTATTTATGTTATAATTTATAAAATATGTAAGTTATAGTGATTTTAAATGATGCAGTTTCTCATAGTAAGTAAGTGTGATATTTTAGAAGGCATAGAAAGTGAAACATTTATACAAGTGTTTTTAAAAGTTTACTTGACTGCAGCATATTAAAGTATGTTAAAAACTTATGATTTAAATATATACATTGCTATAATTCATCTGATTTATCTGATTGACAAGCATAAATAACTTTATGACTCTATTCTGGAAGAAGTTGTCATGTGATATATTTTAAAGCAGCAGTTTAGATATACAAATTACAGATGGCTTTCTTCACAATAATGCAAGTGTTTCTGAGAATTTACATAACTATGCAGTATGATTTATAACAATTTCTATAAATATAATATTTTATTCTACTGACAATAATAAGTATGAGAAAAAGCTCTGATACAAGTAATTTAAAGTCTTTTGGAAGCTGTTAACTGCATTTACATGACAGAAAATAGATACATCTTAATATATGTAATGTCTGAACCATATTAGCCAAAGCTATTGATTTAAATGAACATTAGAACTTATTTTTACAAACTTTGAATAAATTAATATGTAAATTTGCCCTCCCCCCCCCCTTTTTTTTTTTTTTTCTTTCTTTCACTCTCTCTCCCTCTCCCACATCTTTTATTTCTCTCTCTCTTCTTGGTTCCTAATCTCAAGTTTATTTGAATGCTATTTGAATATAAATGTATTATATTAAATAGATGTATATAGTAGTATGAATAGTTTTTAAAAAAAAGTTTCTCTTAGTTTATATGATGCTGTTTTATCAAATGTGTAGTTTTGTCTTACCAGATAATCTAATTGAAAGTTGTTAATTTAAGTTAAATATACCTAGTATTAAATTGATAAGGTGGTAGCTGAGGTACTGCTGCTTAGGGTAGGGGGTTAACTTGAGTAGTATGTACTACTCTAAGTTGGAGTTTTTAACTCCAGGCTGGGTGCAAGGTTTAATCCTTACATTATTTTCTCTTGTTCACTGTTGTATGTATATAATTCTGACATCCACAATACATTTTGTAAGCTCATTGTCACTACAAACAAAATTGAATCTTATACAAAATCCCATAAGAGATTCAATAAACACAGCTATATTTAAAGGTACACCTAAAGGAGGAGGTATAACATTACTTATTTTGTTAATTGTTATTTTGATCATAAGTTTTTTATGTTTTAAAAATGCCAAATGACTTCTCTAAAAGGAATTTCTTTAAACATTAATGGACTGAATAATCCGTGTAAAAGGGCAAGCCTAATAAGATACATTAATTTACATAAAGCCAACTTAGTCTTCCTTCAAGAAACACATCTCTTGAAAAAAGATATTGATAAACTAGCCACAAACAAATATACAGTATTGGTTAGTTCAGAGCACACCCAGAAAAAAAGAGGAGTGGCTATTTTGTGGAATAAAAGTATGCCCATTCCTAAAACTATTAAGTCTTATCAGGATGATAAAGGAATGTTTTGTATGGTTACAATACAAATTAATGGGAAGACTTATACATTAATCAATGTATATTGGATACCTGGAATTGGTATTAATACAGTGAAATACCATCTTGATAAGATCATATCATTCTCTATTGGAGATATTATTTTAACTGGTGATTTTAATTGTATACTACATGAAAGTGACACTACCACTATAGGGAAAAGGAAAATTACATCTAATGCAAAACATTTAAAAGATTTTGCTAATTCTTATCATTTAAATGATATTAATAATCAGATAGACTCAAAATCATTACCATACACCTTTTTTTCTAACAGATACAAAACTTATTCAAAAATAGATAGAGTCTTTATTTCTAACCAGATGGTAACAGAATTAATTAACTCTAAAATCATTTCATGTCCTATATCTGATCATAATTCAATTGTTTTTGAGTTCATGATAAAAAATACTCAAAATGTTCAGATCAGAAGGATACCACCATACTTAACTCAACTAAAAGACTATAAAGAATATATACTTTCAGAAGTACAACATTTTCTAGACATAAATAATACTCCTGAAGTCTCCATTGTTTATGTTTGGGATGCCTTAAAATCATATCTATATGGACAAAGTATCAGATGGTATAATAATAAAAGGAAATCTTGGGATAAGGAATTGTTAGATATTCAAAGTAAACTAGACTATTATAAACATAATAATAAAGAAAATATTATGGATAAGAAAGTCATAGAAGAAATAAACAAACTAAATGAGAAATACAAAGAAATTTTAACTCATAAAGTTAAAATAACTTTAGAGAAATACAAGTTTTTGTCTTACTCAATAAGCCCCAAATACTTACATAGACTTAAAAATAAAACAAAAAGGTTGAATAAACAAAATCATATCAAAGAAATATTTTCTCTAAGGAAAAAGAAGAATGTTTCTAGTCTACCAGAAATACTAGATGAATTTAGAAATCACTTTCACAAAATTAATCATAATAACATTAACATGGAACCTAAATATAAAATAAAGGAATTTATACCCACAAACATGAATAAAAGGCTTAATAAACAACAGATTAAACTATTGGATAAAAGTATTTCATATACAGAGGTTGTTACACAAATAAACAAACTTAAATCAAACAAAGCACCAGGTAATGATGGTATTATACCAGAGATATATAAAATCCTTTCTAAAAGTACATACTCATTAATACATAAGGTTTTTATTTTGGCCCAAAATGAGCTAATAACCCCCCATCTTGGCAATATACATTTATTTCGCCAATTTTAAAACCTAATAAAGATCCAGCTAGATGTACTTCATATCGACCCATCTCATTACTTAATGTTGATTATAAAATGTTTATGAGCATTTTTGCTGATAGATTGAAGACAATCATCCCTGGCATTATAGATATAGATCAGACAGGCTTCATTGTAAATAGAAATACTTTTGATAATATAAGGAGAACTCTAACATTAATTGATTTTGCAAATAGGAAAAAGAAAGATTTAACACTTATTAGTCTTGATATAAGTTCAGCATTTGATTCAGTAAGTTGGGACTACCTGTTTACCTTACTGAAGTGCACAAACTTCTCAGATGCATTTGTAAATCTAATTGAACATCTATACAAAGGTACATTGGCTTATATTAAGGTAGGAACATATGTCTCACAAAAAATACCCATTTTTAAAGGTACAAAACAAGGGTGTCCACTCTCTCCACTATTATTCACTTTAATAATGGAGCCTTGGGCTAATTTGATCAGAAACAGTACTGACATAGAGGGATTTGAAATAGATGAAAATACAACATCTAAAATTCAACTTTTTGCAGATGATGTTCTAATTACATCAGCAGGATCTAATTCTTCTATGCAGTCTCTATTTGATAAAACGATGAATTTTAAAAGTATTTCTGGTTTAATATTCAATGAAGAAAAAACTAAAATACTACCCATATATACACAAAAAAAGTTCTCATTAGTGATTTTACTAAATATGTACCCAATTCAGGTCAGATAACTTATCTAGGTATAATATTATCTAAAGATATTAAATCTATTATACATAATAATTATAATACCTGTCTTCTTAATATACAAAATCTTTACAATACCTGGAATAATATGTTTTTTACTATGGAAGAGAGACTTACAATTATTAAAATGATAATATTCCCCAAGATATTATACTTAATACAATCAATAATACTCCCACCTACAAAAATAATTATCAAGAAATTGAATACACTAATGTTAAATTTCCTATGGGCACCTAATAGACCTAGGATTGCATTAAAGAAACATATTAATAGCTGGTCTCAAGGGGGTATTTCTTTTCCAGACTTTAATTTATATACTATCTCTTCTATTGTAAAAGTTATTACTTTATTAATAGATCAGTCATATATTGCAAAATGGAAAGATTACTGGGAGCTAATTAGTATTCATTTCATGAAAATCTCCTTAACACATAAAAATATGATTGTAAATAACTCCATGTTATGGTTACTAAAGGAATTTTGTACTTCACCTATTGCACCTAAACATATGGTTTGTTACCCATTAAATATTATTATTAGCTATTGTAACTTTATATTCATGCACCCTAAGTATAGGGAATGGAGTTTTATTATATTCCCTATAATGTATACTCGGGGTATGCTTTTGTCATCCACTTCTGAAGGAACTCATTTAGCTATAGATAATGATCTAAAGTACTGGTATCAGTTGATATCTGATAATAAAGTTAAAAATCTAGACTTCTTAAAACAAGAATTTGATCTAAGAGAAACTTGCTGGTTAGAGGTTCAGACCTTTAGACAACATCTCATTGATAAAATAGATCTAATGTCTATAACAGTTAAAGAATCTATCCCAACACTGATTGATTACTTGATATTAAATTTACAACATAAAGTTTCTAATAAAGGTAAGCTTTCATACATACATAAAATTATCAGACAAGAAACTTTTTACAGTGTAGATACCTACTGGAATTATTTCACTTCCATTAATGGTGACCCACCAAATCAACAAGATAAACAATATATATTGGAATCTGCCTATAAAACTACGTCTTCCATTGTCTGGAGACTTTTTACATGGAAATGTTTACATAGATCCTTTTATACACCTTTGATGATGAATAAAATAAATAATAAAGATAATCTATGTAAAAGATGTAATGTAGAAATTAATGCTGACTGGGCTCATATGTTTTATGACTGTATAAAATTGAAAGAATATTGGAAGTCAATTAATGAATTTTTGCAGGCTCTTTTTACAGATAATTTCATTATTTCTAAATCTCTTATATTATTCAACACACCTGTACCTCAAAGTGTTAAAAAGGTTAAGCTTCCCTTGTTATGGTCTATTCTAGCAGTGGCTAGAAAAATAATAACCAGACATTGGATTTCAGATACACCTCCTTCGTTCAAGGAATTTAAAAATGTTATGAATATAGTGTGCCATATGGAATTGAGTACAATAAAGTCAAGAACTACTAGAAAAACATCTTATTATATTGTATGGGATAATTTACAAAACTTGTTAAAAAAATCTTAACTTCAATAGCATGGTATTTTAGTTTAATTAATTGATCTGATTGTAGTGGATGTCTTTGTAAATACTTTGGTTGTTTTGTTGAATGTTATAATCATATCTATTTTAATTACTTGTATAAAATTGTTATGATATTTCTCTTGTATGTTAAAAACAATAAACTTGTTTTAAAAACAAAAGAAAATGCATGCTAATACAAATCCTGGTGTTCTAGCAAATTTCTAAGTTAATAGGAGTACTATTTATTTCTTTGTAATTGTTGAGCCTTTGTCCCCCATTATTTTAGACTTTGTACTGATTTCTTTTGCTAAGAAGTTGGGAGGTAGCTTGGTTAATCATACATGAGCTGACCAACTTAGCTGTGCCTGCCAATGGTCTGTTGTATTCAGTTTACGACCCCAGTAAACAAACTAAATTGGTTCTCATGTTGGAGGAGTGAGAGTTATACATGCATTCTTTGAGGTAGCTTGAATGCATCCAGGGTTGGCATTGAACTCCAGCAAGAATGTGCCATGTCTAGCCTCCATTTTGCTTTTGTCATGGACAAGATATAAAGGTGTAGACAAAATCTGGAGAGCATCCAGTATGGGAAAGGCAGAGTGGATTTTTTACAAATGATGTCATTCTATTAGCCTTCAGTGATTGAAATCTCCAGATTGCATTGGTGGGATTTGCAACTGAGTGTCAAACAGCAGGGGTGAAAAGCAACACCTTCACATTACAGGTCTTAGCTCTCACACAGACCAGTAGACAGTTTTCAGCAGGTGAGGGGGAACAGCTAACTTAGGTGTAAGAGTTCAGGTAACTTGGATCTTGTTTACAAATGAAAGTATAAGGGACTGGGAGATTGACCATCAGATGGCTGCAGCACCAGCATTATTGTAGGTATATACTACAGTATACTGATTAAGTGAGACCTTAGTCACAGGATGAAGCATTCAGTTTGTCTGACAGTCTGTCTCCCCATCCTCAGTTATGGTCATGAACTTTGAACAGAGACCAAGAAAATGAGATTACATATGCAAGCAGTGAAAATGACATTTCTGCACAAGATATCTGGATTCACTCTCTGTGACTGAGTGAAAGGTATGAAAGGTACCACACAGAAGCCACTGGAAGAAGGCCTTGGAGCAGTTCTATGTCATGCAAAAGGATGGTTATATGTGAATCTACATACTACATGGGAGTCTGTTGTTAAGGATAAAGAAATCAGGTCTACCCTGCTTAGCTTATTACCTCTGAAACAAGTAGTACATATGAATTTATATTATCCTTGGAGGAAATTTATTGACAGTTCACTTGTGAAGGCGTGGCATATTATGCATTATATGAATACTGGTGCCACACTGCTGATGAGTGAACTTTTTAGAGAATACTTGTCCAAAAAGGATGACAAAACAGCCACAATTATTTGCAGTTCACATCTTGTATTATATGTATTGCTTTTCTGAGAGTAGAGCAGTTTTTGGAATGCCCCCCCCCCCTCACACACACACACACACACACACACATATATATATATATATATATATATATATATATATATATATATATATATATATATATATATATATATGACTGCTTATACAAATCTGATATGCAAAATGGTGGTTACTGAAAGAAGATTCAGCATGGAGAGTGTTGCATTGCTTTTTCATAGAGAAGGCATTCTCAGATCTGATTATATTAATCTTTATTTCTGAGGGGACAGATTTGTTTCTTCTATCCAATTGCACTTCCACCAAGCAGTGCTAGAGATTACTTTTGTTTAACTGAACATTACTTGTTTTATTTTATGCAAACACTCTCTCATTTAGCTAATGCTGTTTACAGTTCTGCATTACAGATAATCCCTTCACATTGTCTCTGTCTTCCATCTTCTTCATTCCCAACCTCTCACTTTTAATTTCCCAAAGTCCTTTGGGTTTCTAATACCCTGACAACAATGGACCCCATTTCTAAGTCAAAGTGTGATAAAGTTTGTGAAATTAGTATTGTTTGATGTAAGCTAAAAGTGCTATTTGCAGCACCCACAATGTGCCCAGAATTGACTCCTGCAATTCACATTGAGTTATATGTAAAAGCAGAATATCTAAATAACACCATACATTCTTGTTTATGAGATTCATTGCTTCTACTAGTTTTGGAACTGTCTGGGTATCCTTATTCCACATTACCTTTGCTTTTGCTTGCAAATCATGGTATTTTATGACTCTGTGTCTCTCTGATCAATGCTACTTTTGTCTACTTCTCCTACATCTGGTTTTCTGGCATCTGTTTTTTGAAGTTTTGGTAATGGGTGATCCCATGTGATAGAATCATCATCATTCAATATGATGCTTTGTGGCTAATGTTTTCAATGCTTGCCAATATTGTAATGTTTGCACAATCCCCACTCCAACAGTCTTGCCACATTATTCTGCCTTTCAGTAAACAGGCCCTTTACCATTAGTGTATCACACCCAGCAACAAGATGTTCTACTGTTTTCAGATCCGTTTAACAAAACTTGCATTTGTCTGCTTCTTCCACACATTCAGTGGACTTTGTAAAGCAACATGTAAGTAGCCCACTGTCTTGGGCCACTAATATTAACCTTTCATCTTTTGGTTTAAATTCTTCTGTCCTTAACTATACCTACGTTAGATCCTGATCAACATGATGTTCTTCCAGGAGTTTTCTGTGCATGCAAATATATTTATGCTTTTCCACATTTCTTGCCTTCTCATCTGATCTTTCTCCTTATATTCTTTCTTTTGTTTTTTGGCACATTAATTTGTAACCTGATTTTTGTCTACTTTTGGTTTGGTTTTCATTCCCGCTCAACACAGATATGTCTCTGCTAAAATCATCTTAGAGTTGTTCTTTTCATGTTTCAAAACTTTGACTATGTTTGGATCTGATGAGGTCAACAGATTTGTATGCATTGCATATAGTCAATTTTGATTAGGCCCATACCGCCTTCAGAACAAAGAATGTATAATCTTGGCATACACTGACTTGTATATATCATTTGATAAGCATGAAACAATTTTTTTTGTTTTCCTGTCCAGTTTATCCAATACCTTTCGCGGCCAATCTCAACTATAAATGCTCTGTGATAAACCTACAGATTATATATGCTTGCTTTTACAGCACATGCAAAACATGAAGTGAAGAAGCATCTAAACTGGAAAAAAAGAATAAAAATGTGTTTACTTGACATAATAGCAAAAGAGGATATTTAAGGGTGATAACAAAATGAAAACAAAAGTAAAAACTTAAAACTGCATGTGGGTTTAGTTCAAAGGCTGAGACCATGAGTTACTAATGAGCTTCTTTCACCCTGCAGTTGTGGGTTTAATTCTTTCATCATCTGTTTGCCTACTGGTTGGCTTTAACTAGGTAGTGTTCTTTGAGTTTCCCTGAAGAGGAACACTTATGCTCTAGCAAATTCATTAGTTAACAAATGTATAAAATGATGAAATAAAAAAGATGTAGGCGTTTTCCTCTATTGTTGTTACCCTTCATTTTTGCTACCGTCTAGATGGACATTTTAGGAATATCTGTTTTAAA
>NC_056731.1:39217435-39302435 GCF_019279795.1 Protopterus annectens | reverse complement strand
TCTGCATTCAGAAGCTCCAAGCGCAGTGAAAAATGCACAGCTGCTGTTTCGATATTTTAAACTGTGGGAAAGTAAACATTTGGTTTTATGCAATTGATTGATTTTCACTGATTTGAACTTTAAGTAATATAATATATATATTTTTTTACATAAATGTAGATATGGGTTGATGTGGACTATTTTAAGTGGGAAAGGGTTTTTTAGTGATGTGTGCATATGTACTTTCTGTGTGCAGTGGGTGAATTATTGTGTTGGTTAAATAGGTTCATTTTAGGGATATTAGTAAACTATTGGTGAGCCAAGGATAGTAACAAACTTCTGATAACACACCAATAATAAATCCTATCTGGAAAGATGGTGGTGCACAAAAATAATCTGATAAGTAGAACAGATACATGTTTTATCACTCCCTTGTACATATCTCTTTGTCTGTGTGTGTATGTATCTGTACAGATGATAGATTTTATAAGTGTGTATGTATTTAAATATATATTGATATTGTACAATAGAATACTGTTATTGGTTGATGTGAGGTTTAGTTTACCTCTGTTTTGTTGACACAGTTGGGTTGATAATACAGATGGTTGACCGTTGCACATCTACTTCAGTACATCGAACTGTTACAAGTTCGAACCATATACGGCCGAGACCATATGTTCGAACTTGTAAAAGTTCGAACACTGAAATAAAAACACATAAAACAAAAAAACACAAAACTAAACGTCTATAGTGGGTGGGCTATGCCCCCGCCTGCACCCCCCCCACACACCCCTTACTTAAATATACCAACTCCAAGATCTCACTACATTGTGGAAATGGGAAATATTCCCTTTCCACTCTGTACAGAGATCTCCATTCAGTCTGATCAAAATTTTACAAGTTCAAACATATGGTCTCGGCCATATGTGGTTCGAACTTGTAAACGTTCGATCAACTGAAGGGGACCCATATAGGTATATATATATATATATATATATATATATATATATATATATATATATATATATATATAAAATTAACAGGGGTTGTACAGTTTTTTGTGTGCATGGTCTATATGTTATGCTCAGATCATGTACAGAAATGTGTTGACATTATGATTTTCAAAATTAATGTGTTGGTTTTAGTGTTTTCAATGAAAAGTTGATTCAACCTCGATCACTAGACCCAGACACACACACACACACACACACACACACACACACACACACACACACACACACACACACACACATATGTGTGTGTGTATGTGCTTATGTCTGTACATTTATATATGTGTGAATGTGCATATGCATATATCTCCATGGAAAGAAAGCTAGACAGTCAGAGGGGTCTGAAAGGAGAGATGACAGGGGGTCTATATGGAGAGATGATAGGGTTCCTAATGGAGAGAAGATAATGGGTCCAAACTGAGAGATGATAAGTGGTCCAAATGGAGAGATGAAAAGGGGTCCAAATGGAGACATGATAAATCAGCAAGAAAAGGAGATTAGTACTGCTGGAACTTAATTCATCCTCAAGTCGTGATGAGTACCTTCATGAGGTGGACCCTATTTACACAAAATCTCACCAAGATGACACTGATATATAGACTGTATTTTATATAGCATATATCATGGACAGAAGTAGGTTAAAAAAATTAAAAATATAGCTGGTTGCACAACACCCAGGAAAAAAATGCCCAATCCTGGTAGATGCACTGTGCCAGGACTGGAAAAAAATGCCAGTGTAGAATCCTCAAGACACAGAAACATTCCTACAATGGGGCCAGGCCAGGCCCAGGGGGAGGATTGCCACCCTGTTGTAGAAGGAGCTAGTAGTCCACAAAAATCACAAAAAAGACCCATAAAAATGATAGGGTGGACTACTGAGGATAAGAAAGAAATTATGTATTGTTAATATTATGCAAGAAATCCAGAATTTTCAAAAAGAAGATATACAGAAAGAGAGAAATTAGAGGAGAAAAATACTTGTACAAGAAAAACTGTCAGAAGCTTTAGATAAAACATTGTGTTCATTAATACAACAGATTTACAAAAAAAACATTACCTAGACCAAAAAACCTTGAGACATTTGAAAAAAGAAGCAACTAAGGAAGTACAAAAATATAAAGAACAAAATCTAGAGAGTTTTGAGAGGTATAAAAAAGAAATATGGACATGGGAAAGAAAGAGAGATCTGATATGGTGCAATATTTATGCAAAGGAGAAAGCCAAATTAATCAGTACAAAAAAAAAAAAAAAAAAAAAGCAGCCGCATGGATATTTGTGTAGTAATATAGACAAATGTATCCAGATATGGAAAATTTCACAATACAAAAATAAAAACACAGAGGGAATGTAGAACAGACAGAAGATTAGTAAAGTAGAAGTTAAAATAGAAGTTGACATTATGGAATACCTGTGAAGTAAAGGATTTAATGTAGAAAGTCTAACACAGGTTATATCACAGCATGATGGAAACAAGTCACCTAAGGAGAAACAAGAGGAGCAGGTGACATCTGAAGAAGAAATATCTACATGGGAAGAAAAAGAGATTTAATATGGTGAAATAATTTTGCAAAAGAGAAAGCAAAACTAATAAAATTCAGCTCCAGAGATATTTGAAGAGAAATATAGGCAAAGACATCCAGCTAGGGAAATCTTGCAATACGAAAAATAAGAAATCAAAGAGGGAAATGTAGAAAAGAAGATTAGCAATGGCGAAGTTAAAGAAAGAAAAGCTGAGCTTACAGATTACCTGCAAAGTGAAGGATTTAGTGTAGAAAATCTAACTCTGATAACATCACAGCAGGATAGAGCAATGGATCCCCAAATTAAGGAGAAACCAGAACAGCAGCAAACATCTGATCAGTTGCCATATGAAGATACTTTGGAGCCTTCCATTGGAAACCAGTACTAATGTTCAGCTGGAATTGCATAACAAGGGAAGGAACAGGAAACTGTGCTAGTTCTGTTCCAGTCAGTGATGTGGAGTGACTGGCCAGTGAATTCCCATATGAAAGAGCAATAGATGTCACAAGATGAAACCAAAGAGAATGTGGCATAGGAAGATGCTCCTGAACTTTCTATAGAGATGGACAGATATATTAAGATCAATGAAAGAAACAAACTACAGAAAGTCAATAAACCCCCCAAAATTACAAGTTTGATAAAACAAATGAAAACAGTAATTAGGACTGTTCATAGAGATTTGTGTGATATAACAGACGTAAATAGGCTATATTACCGTGTAGCAAAATAACAGATAAAATCTTAACCACAAAATACAGGGCAGTAAGGGAAAGGAAATGGAGAAATAAAATGCCATCATGTAAGTATCAAACAGAGAAAACTATAGAGCAATTAAGACAAGAAGTGTCACTGTTAAAAGACTATAGAAGAGGGAACAGATCAACAAAAATACTTAAAAAAATAGATGTGAGAAAAGCAATGCACAGTACCAGAACAGATCAGGATCTGGCATGCACTATCACAAATAATAAACTAAAAATATCAGCACAAGCAGAAAAAAATATGCAGATAAATATAACGGGAAAGTACAAAATAAGCAATTTATTGATGACCCAAAAAAGTTCTATAGAGAATTTGGACACAAGGCAAAAGGAATCGAAACACCAAGAAAAAAGAAGAAATAGATACATTTTGGAGAAATATCTATGAGAATCCTGAGGAACATAACAAAGATGTTAAATGGATCGAAGAAGTAAAAGAAAGAATAAGAAGTTCAAATGTTCAGGATATGAAATGGGATGAAGTAACATCCAGAGAGATTGAAACAAAATTATGAAAATCTCCTAATTAGAAAATGCCAGGCCCAGATGCACTATTTAACTTCTGGCTAAAAGTATTAACATCATTACAAGAAGATTTAGTTATGAGTAAGAACTATTTATAAACCGACCCTGAATAGACACCAAACTGGTTAACAACATGAAAAACAATACTCTTACTTAAAAGCAAACCTGCAAGGTATCCTAAAAACTATAACTTGCTTTCTGGTGACATATAAAATATACACTGGAATTGATGCTGGCAGAGTTTATAGTCATTTAGAAGAAAACTCAATCATGGCAATAGAACAAAAGGGTAACAAAAGAAAGTCATATGGAATAAAGAATCATTTGTTGTTAAACAAGGTCATAATGGAAAATCTAAAAATGGGGAGAAATTTAGCATGGCATGGCTAGACTACAAAAAAAAAACATTTGATAGGATCCCACATTCATGGATAAAATACTGTTTAAAAATGTATAAAATGCACCCTATACTGATACATTACAGGGACCATGAAACAGTGTCAGACCACCTTGCAGTTAAGCTATGATAAAGGACAAATTATTATTCCAGGGATAAACATTCAAAGGGGATATTCCAGGGTGACTCTTTGTCACCACTGCTCTTTTGTCTAACCCTTAACCTATTATTCTGTTTAGTTAACATATACGTCATGGCTATAATTTGGCTCCTAGAAAATAACAAAGTGCAAAGACTCCTAATCTTCTTTTTATGGATGATTTAAAACTGTATAGTTCATCAGATAAGGAACTTAAAGCACAACTGCAAGTGTTCAAAACTATCCGATGATATAAGAATATCATTTGGTCCTGATAATTGTGCAAAAGCAACCATTAAGCAGGGAAAACTGCAGCACCATATACTATATATAAGAACTTGAGCAAGAGGGAGTGTATAAATATTTGGAAATTGATGAAGGATCCACAATAAAACATGAACAAATGTGAATAAAACTTAGTAAGGAATATTTTAGAAGATTAAAATTAATACTGAAAACAGCATCAACATCTAGGAACAAAGTTCAAGCTATAAACCAATTTCTTCTTCCTGTCCTAACATACAGTTTTGGAGTGACTGACTGGCCCCAACAGGTGTTAGTTTGGTTGGACAAAGAAAACAAGAAGGATGTTTCATGCTCATCAAATGATTTATAAAAGTCAGTGCATACCAAGATTATATATTCCCCATTCTGAAGGAGGCATGGGCCTACTCAAAATTGATTACATGTATACATCTGCAATCGTAGGACTACATACAGCTCTACTGACCTCACAAGACCCAAATGTAGTGAAAGTTTTAAAACATGAGGAGAATAAGTCTAAGATGACTTCCCTGCTTAGTTTAGCAGAAGCGTATTGGTGTCAAGTGAGAATGGAAATCAAACCAGAAGTAGATCAAATCAAGCAGCAACTGAATATGCCAAAAAACAAAAGAAAGAATATAAGGTGAAGGACCAGATGAGAAGGCAAGAAATGTGAAAACTGCATGAATATAGTTGTAAGTATAGAAAACTACTGATATAACCTTATGTTGATCAGGATAGGATGCAGGAATGGTAAAAGAGAGGTGAATTTAAACCAAAAGACAAAAGGTTAATATTGGTGGCACATGATACTGGACTACGTACACTATGGTTTACAAAGTCCATTGAACATGTGGGAGAAACAGACCAATGTAGGTTTTGTTAAACAGAATTGGAAACAGTCACACACCTTGTTGCTGGTTGTGTTATACTAATGGCAGAAGGTCTGCATAATGAAAGGCATAATAATGTGTCAAGACTGTTGTATTAGGGATTGTGCAAACATTATAATACTGAAGTAGCTGAAAAAAATGATCCACAAAGTGTAATAGAAAATGATGAAGTTTATATCTCATAGGATCACCCATTACCAACAGTTCAAAAAATAGATGCAAGAAAACCAAATATAGTGTAGTCTATGAGAAGAAGACAAAAATAGCATTGATCATTGAAATTGTTACACCCAGTGATTACAGTGTCTTATGTACAGACAGACACAAAGTCATAAGATATCAGGATTTGCAGGCAGAAATAAGAGCAATGTGGAAGAAAGATACCCAGAGAATTTCCAATAGTAGCAGGATCAATGGGTCTTATGAAAAGAATTTACAATCATACTTAGATATGTTATGGATGCATGTAACTCCATATGAATTGTAGAAGGAGTCATTACTGAGCACACCATGGGTGCTGTACAGAGCACTTCTGTCTAATGTCAAAGACTGAAACAATATCAATTTCATGAACTTAAATCATACTTTGACTTAGGAATGGGTTCATTCCCATCATGGTATTAGAAACCCAAAAGACATGAAGAAATTAAAATCAGAGAGAAGGATAGCTTTTAAAATCAGCATAAATTAACAATATTTTTAACCTATTTGAATATATATTTTTCATTGTACACATTTTAATTACTATAACATATTTCAGGACATGGCAACAAAAAAGTTATTATTGCTTTCATTCCCTTTCCTGGCTGAGCTCTAACCAAGAGTGGTTTTCATCCAGCAAGCTATCAAGAATAGTTCAGTATTTTTCATTTTTCTGAATGCACACATTCAACAAAGCACTAGAGAGGGGATGTGCAATGGGCTGACACCATTGGATGAACTCTCACTTCTGCAAGGTGAACTCCTTTCAAGCAGCCCTAATCCTCCCCCTCAACATGAGTTTTAGTTTCTCTTGTCTCCAGTAGGCAGACAGTGCTGCTCTGGATGTAAGCTCTACCTCCTCCTAGGAGATGCAGGAGGGCCATACTGTTTCACTCCTCACCCCCCCTCTCTTAGATTCTCCAGTGCCAGGGCCACTATCCATGCCCTGGTCACCTGGGTCACAGTCAGAACTCCATTCTTTTCTGTCATGCATGGACCCAGGCTTTTAATGATTTATTTTTACTTCTCTTAATACTATATCATCTTAAAGGAAAACTCCACCCTCTCCTATAGATTAACTCAATCCTTAGGGTGCTTTTCTCCCTATGATATGCTTCCATTATTGTGTAGATAACAGAAACCTGCTTGTACTTTATAAAACTTTCATTTCCTTGCTTTGGAATCACAGGAAAGGAAAGCCTACCTATTTTTTTTAAGCTTAACTTCTCACATACTTTGCAGGCTCTGACAAACACAAAAATGTGGCTCACTCAAGGAAATACAGAAGCAGTTCTGTTATAGAAGGTATGTTAGATGCCATTCTATCTCAATGGCATGAGGAAAACATCACTTCCTTATGTCTAGCAAGACTCGTATAAACAGGACTTTAAATGTATTCTGGGAAGATGGAATGAATACAAGAAAACAAAATCACATAACCCTGGCAGGCCCCATCAACTGCCATTTTGTGGGAAACAAATTGACATTGTAAAAGAAGCACCTGGTGTGATTTTGGGCCATTAAAATAGCTAAGAAAAGAAAGATGCAATGAAAAAAACATGTTTTTTTTAGTTCTAAAGTAGAGCTTTCCTTTAAGCGAAACGCATTAAAATAAAAAGCATATCCGATGTTTTTTAGTAGACAAATACATATACATTGTTACTGGGCTATAATGTTAAACAATGTAAACATCAAACTAAAATAACAGGATAAAAAGAAATAAATGATAAGAACGTGGATTCTTATTTTCTTGTACTCTTATTGTCTATTTGATTTCCCTGAATGCATTTTACCTTAATTGGTTGCAAAAATAATTTAAATGCAACTGCTATGTGACATATTTTGACATGTGTTGCCTGCTTTTAATGTAAACGTAAAGATGTCATGACTGAGATGAACAATCATCTCTGTCAGAAGAGAACACCTATAGGATCCAGTACCCAAGAAAGTCAGGACAGGTTAAGACAGAACAACTCAGAAGGCTGTATTCCTCAAAATGTCAGTAAAGCTTGTTATACAGTTCATGCATGATCTGTCTCTGTGACCCCAACAGACCTGAGAAGAGTTACAGGATTAAGCACCCCCAAAAGGTCACTACAAGGAGAGACAGTGCTCCCCAGTACCAGGAGAATGTAGTTCCTACATTGTCATTACTATCTGCTCTGCACTTCTGAGAAGACTCGTCCATGTAGACCTACTACATGTGAGGAGAGCAGTGGAGTTCAGTTCCCCTGCAAGGAGACTCCATGGAACAACAGAGCTTCTTAAATATACATAATCCTCAGATATTCATTACAACCTGCTGCACAGTTCACTTGTCACCCATCCATGGACTCCTTCCTAACTCTTGTCAGCATTCTTCATTCCATTGCCTGCTCTGCCTTTATCACATATAACCTAGTTTGCTCAGTGTATTTGCTGGATGCCACTGACAAGTCACCTCCATTATTATTTGCACTTTCTCCTATTTCAGGCAGTGTACAGTTCTTTGCCTGTTGTTAGCCATCTTTCATGACACAGCACACAAGCTACTGGTCATAACAGAGACTTAAAAACATTATAGAGGGGCTTTTATGTCCCGTGTCTGTATGGAGGGGGGATGGGTGGGTCAGAGAATCATCAGGCTCTAATGAATGCCACAAAATGTAATACATCGGTGCAATAAACTACCACACCTCTCGGCAGCACAAACCATTCTATAACTAGCCTTTCATTGCATGTTTCATTTAATACATCCTAGCGGGGCTGCAGGTCTCCAATGTTTGCCTGTCAATTATGTCCGCTCACACAAACCAGATACATTCCCTCTATAGGATAGTTTACTTTATATATCCTCATAGGACACACCTGGCTGCAGCGTGGATGTTCATATATAAGTAAATCTATAAAATAAAATAAAATGAAGGAATATATTTCAGTAAAGGTTCTATTCTTTATCTTGTAGGTGGTCCCATATTCTGTATATTAGAATTTAAAGGAGTGTTCATGTCATATGTCAAGCTTCCACTACAATGTACAACTGTAACACTTTACTTGCACTTATTCACTTCATACCTTCCCAATAATCCCTTTCTTACTAAAGTGATTTAATATCAAATAACACAAAAAAATCATCACTCATGTCATGAAATGTGCACTAACCAAAGCTGTTCCAAGTCAGATGTTTCTTTACTCACTGACACATGTACTAGTTGGAAATATTTAACCAAGCAAAGGACTCTGTCACAAATTTATTATGCTGTTCCAGCTGTGGATATATGGCCTAAATCAAGATGCTTTAAAACCGTGCTTCAGAATACTTGTGATTTTAAAAATAACATTTATTTACAGTGCAGCTGAATCACACTCTTATGAAGCAGGAGTAGTGATGTCATAAACATTTATAAATTACAGCTTAACAATATGACATAAAATGCCAAAATAACTTCTCGGTTTAATTTCCCTAAATGTCTAGGTTTTTACGTGCCTTGATGGGAATGGACCAAATTCAAAAATCAGGGCATAATTAAAGTTTGTGAAATTAGTTTTGCTACAGTCTTTTACATTTGATACAAGTGCTGTTCTAAGGGGTTACTTTTATTGACACTATTTGTAATTTTTTTTTTATTGTAGTGATTTTCCTCTTCTGTATTTTCCCTTGCTCTTATAGTGTAACCACTATTTGGGAACTCTGGGTTAGTTGTATAGATGAAACAAAACATAATTTATTTTTTGCGCTGAAATTTCCATTTCTCTTTTTCCACTTGTCTTATCTGGCTAGTCATTTTTTTTAATTTTTGTGGAGTATTGTTTTTTTATTGCCACAGTGGATACTCTTTGAACATCTACTGGATCAGGCCTTAACACAACAGCAGGATCTCTTTCATTCTTGGAGGACTTTCCACTAGTATCTCTCCCCACCTTGGCCCTAGTGTCTTTGCAGGACTAGGCACTTTTTATCCTGAAATGAGTACACTCAGCTCTTCATTTTATTTCATTATTTTCCATGATATACATGACAGTCTATCTACTTATATCCATCTATCTATACACATATATACTGTATATCTATATATACATATATATACATATATATATATATATATATATATATATAGATCAGTTTTGCCTTGGCAACATTTAATTTAGTAAACAACAAGCTCATGAACTGAAAGCCCTGAGGATGATTTCAGTTCAAAATAAAATCTACTTTTCCCTTTGTTTTTTTACATTGATTTTGTCTCTCCATCCAGGCCATCTCCAGTATGTGGTATCATGTGATTTGACTGGAAGCTGAAGGTTGCAGGAGGTGTCACAATAATGTTTCATGACCACACAGAGTATGTGTCTGACAAGCAGATATCACATAGAAAGAAAAGGGGGCTCATGTAGTCCAAATAAAAGATAAAGTTAATCAGAAAACTTAATAACGGTCAAAACGTGCAAGGCTTAACTGAACAGTCCTTCTCTTCAATAGAATCATGGTTCTCTAAATCTCAAATGCTTCTCAATCCTTATAAAACTAAGCTAATGCTATTTACCCTAATACACCTCTTCAACTTACAATCTATTTTCACCATCTACTCAGGTAATGGCATCAAGATTGAACATGTACAGCAAGCAAGACTACTAGGCATAAATATAGATAACCAGCTAACATATGACCAGTGTTTCAACCATGTCATACAGAAAATTTACCAGAAGCTGTTTCCTTACATAGGATTAAATTTTTTCTTATCAAAACCACCAGAAAACACACACCCTCATTCTACGTACTGTACTTCCATCTTTTCTGTATGCTTCTCCCATTTTCAGCAACTTGGAAAACACTCTGATGGCAAAAACTGGACAATGCTACAACAAAGTAGGTAAATTTGCAGCAAACCTTCTCTACAGTTCTAACCAAAGTTTAGTTCGAAAGAGATTAAATTGGCTTGAACATCTATACTACCTAACTACAGCACAACTTTTTATAGCTCACCAAGTGATACACTATCCTGATCTCTTTCTAGTTATAAAAAATCTCATCATACCTTACTCCAGAGAAAGACAAATCAGATCCAAAGATAAATCTCTCTTAACTTTAACTAAATCTAACAACTCTGCAGGGGACTCATTATATTCACATTGAATTTCCAAAACTTGGAACTCTTGAAAATCCCATTTCCTTCAAAAACACTTAACAGGTTACCTAAAAGATAAATGGATTTGCCCTGCATACCTCTAGGATGACCTGATTAAATAAACCTTATATGGTCTGTCTCCTAAATTCTCCTATCAATGTTCCTTCTACTAAAAAAAAAGGCTCTGCAGACTTATTGTACCACATGTATTACTAATCTATGTGTTTCATTCTATCCAAGCTCATGTAATTTTATAGTATTTTTTATAATGTAATTGCTGCAAATTATGTTAAATCTATAAATAATTGTTATATTACTATATAGGTTCATAGAGGTTCATAGATTAGTACTAGGCTAACTGCCCTTGTGGACTATTTTAAGCCTAGCCAATTGCCCCATGTGAGAATCAAACCCTGCACCTTGTGTCTGTAAGGTAAACACCTTAACCATTATGCCACCCCCCCCAAAGCCCCCATTATTGACTAATGTAGATTTTCTTCCTGGACCTCTTCTGAAACAGGGTTTATCTTCCAAACTTAGTCAGACTATCTTGGTAAAGATAAGCAAAATAAAATAAATCAATAATTTCCTATAGTCTGCTTCTGTATTTACCAGACAATAGTGTAACAGTCGCTGAAGATGTAATATTTTGGATAAAATCAAAGACTGACTATAATGAGTTAGAGAGATTTAATATACATTACAAAAAAGCAGATTATGATTATAATCCTTTATGAAGTTACACTGGCATATCATATTATTGTCTCTCGGTTCATTCATTTTCATAACAGGACTGACATTGCATTAGGGAGACAGAAAGCATTATGAATCTTGACAACGTGAAGCAGGAATAATATATCATTCAATGAGCATCTCTCTACCCACATTTGCTGCCCATGATCATGACAGCATTGTCAAAAAAGGAAACGTGTTGAATTAGAAATATGTCTTGGCTAGAACCAGGATTTTATATGCTAGGTTTAAGCCAGAAGCCATTATACAACTTATGGCATCAACTGACTCAGCTTTGCTTCAGACATTATCACTTAAAGAAGCTGTGCCCTTCTTCAGTATAACTTTTCTGGTTGGTCTGCATACATTAGCACATCTGTTTAAAATCAGAGGTCAGATTAAGGAAACATCTTCACATTGTTCTACTGATTAAGAATATATTTCTCAGAGATAACCTTTGGTATAAATGTCCCCAAACAAAGCATATTACTATTACTGGAGAAGCAAACACTTAAGCAAAGCAGGTTATAATTACAACAAAGCAAAGCTATAATCAGAAACACTTACATATGATTTATATAATCTTAAGAAGTTCTGTAAATGTGTTAACCAGCTACTACACTCAGGACATAGTTCCATTTATTTTCAATTCCTGACTTAAAAAATGACAAAATTGTGAATTATTCTGGTTTCACATTTCTTATATGTTCATAGGTGGTTCATAGGTGTTTACTAGGGTAATGACCACAAGGGCCTTTTCAAGCCTAGCAATGCATCCAGAATCTCTGACAAGTTATGACACCCTTGATAAGTGTAAGCATGGGCCTGGGAGATGAACCATTTACAGGTTACCTGTTTGCATTAGAGACATAGGTGCCAAACCAGGGATGAATTTCTGGTTTCTCATCCAATTGTTCAAGTTGCACTTAAATTGGGTTAGGGAGGAACTGTGCTTCACATGGATGGGAGCCTGTTCCATAGACAGGATAGTCTCTGGGAAACATACCTATCACTCCAGCAGGTCCTATTTATATCACAGGCCACTGTGAAAAAGATAAGAACAAATTTCAGGCTTGCATCTCACCATATCTCAGTTCATAAGAGAATGTCAAGTCCTATCCATCTGCATTTACAGTTACTCGTGTCTGCAAGTGCCTTCTTTAAGCATCTGCTATTGCATATAGAGTAACAGTACTTGTTTCATCTATATTGAAGAAGGAACTTTTTGTACCCTTCCATAAAGATGGTACTTTATTGGCCTAATGACTATTTACATTTTACTTTATTGTTCATTTTATCAAAGTACTGAAGAAATTTGCAAATCCATAATTCTTGCAACAGCTGAACAATTCAAAACTCATTTCTGATGCACAGCATGGGTTCACACGGGATCATAAAACAAAAGTAACCTCAATGGATGTCACTGATTTCATAATGAGTCCCAATAAATAGCAACAGAGAGGATTACAACTGAGTCTCTGATCAGAGTTAATCTATTACATGTCTGAGACATAGATGTAAAAAGTAATTCACCTAAAGAGTTTTGCTTTATTCTGCCCTCATGATGACTCTTGACATCCTGTTTAAGAACATATAATAGGATTTCTGAGAGATCCACTCATAATTCTTCATAGCAGCTCCAGGTACTACCAATTACAACAAAAAAGTGTAGGAATAGAAAGTGTTTTATAACACTGAAAGCTATAAAATATCTAGTTCTGCTACACAGAGAGCAAGCAGAAGTGAAGTCTTCCTCTAAGCAACTAATTGACTTAAAGTTAGAATCTTTGCTTTGCCACATGTTTTATTTAAAAATGTGCGAAGTGAAGTATTTACAATCTTTTATATATGGGTTTCTTTCAATTACTGTTCTGTGGTGGGTGGCACAGTGCTCAGAGGTACTTAAATGTTTGTTACATACTTTTTGTTTGTCACAAAAGTGCTTAACAAGCCTGCCTTTTTTCCCAGTCTGAAGTGGTTTGCATTGCAATCATGCTAAGAAATATTCACCATTTCTAGGGACATTCTTTTTAGACCTACCGGACTCTCATATAGTTGATGAAAATACACTAATAAATATACTTGCAATTGTCTGTCACTTAATGACAGCAGTTTTCACATTTCTGTTGGTACAAGGGATCTGTCAAGGTTCAGTGTCAGCCCATCTATAATTCATAATCCTTAAGAAGTGAGACATCGCTCTGGAACTGCTAAGCCTAGTACAATATGTAGATGATACAACCAACATTCTTGTTGATACTACTTTTCCCTGGTCAATATTAAGTTACAGGGCAGCTTCAACTATTTTCAGGCATGGCTTTTTGGCTATAGGACTGTACCTTAATGTGGAAAATTGTCTTTACTAGTAGATATGCTGTCACAGGAATCATAGTATATTTAAGGCGACTGAGTCTGCATCCATTTATACATTGCAACACCCACTCTTAGACCCCACCTCCCTTGTCAGGTAGGGCTAGGCTGGTCAAGCATGGGATCAGTTTGTGAATACCTATCCTATCATCCACATTTGAAGAAAGATTGTGTATCACACACACGCTTAATCGAGAAAGGGAGTCTGTTCCAGAGGCTGAGGTTCTGCATGATGAGCTTATCTCTACATCATGTTTTATTTATCTGAAGGTAAAGATTTAAATCTCTTTGTCTGGTATTAGTGAGGGCCTTTGTCAGGGAAACAGAACAGATCCAAAACCACTGGATTCTTAATGGTATTGACAGTAAAGCATATATCTCCTGTCAGGAATCTACAAGATGGTGAATAAAGGGACAGTGCTTCCAGTGTTTTCTTCTAGGGTCTTCTCGGTTATTTCATATGTTTAGTGAGTTACATTTGAAAGCAGTACTACACACAGTAATTGACTGACTCAAAGCTGAATATAAGTGGACAAACACCTCATTAAATCTGGATGATATTCCTTTGGCAATTACTTCTCTAAATAGAAGGATTTTCTTTTTTTTTTAAACATCTTTTATTGATTTTCATGAAATAAAATAATACAAGAAATATGATATATAAATATACACAATACATGTCTTAAAAAATCATAACGTGGATATTTACAATGTCCATAACAAATATAATGTCATTGTTGTGATTACATTTTATCTTGTAGTTTTTCAAGCTTTAACCAAGTTAATTTCTTATGTGTTATCTTAATAGTTCTTTCTGAAATAGTTTGCAACTCCCTATTACATGCAAGTTTAGCTAATAGTAAAAAATCTGTAAATGATAGGATTATTTTACACTTCCAATTTGACATAATTATTTTTTTTTGCAATTGCAATCAAGGACCAAAGAAGGTGCACCTGTATTTTGGGAATATGTGTTGGTATTGGTGCATTGAACAGTAATAATGAGTCAGATACTTCACACTTGTTCGACCATAATGCTTTTATGAAATTTCTGAACTCTATCCAGAATGGAGTTAGTATTTTACATGTAAGAAACATATGTACCCAATCTGTTCATAGGTTCATAGGCTGGTACTAGGCTATCAGCCCTAGGGCCTATACAAGCCTAGTCATAACAATTCCCTGGCTGTACAAAGTATTTCCTCACATCTCCAACATTTATTAAGATTATTTTTTGATATCAAGTCCATCTTATGTGGGGTAATAAAGCTCCTATGGATGTATTTCCGAGTGAAGATTTTCTAAGAAGGGGATGACGTTGTGCTGCTAATTGATTTAAGTACTAATTCTTTATCACTATCTGAAAAAATGGATTTGCTTATTCTTTCTGTGAAATTCCATAATGAGTCCTCTGGGATTTGCATATTGGTTCTTAAAGATTTATATATACTTGACAATGATAGAATATTATTAATGTGCAAAGTGTTTATTTCACAAAGAAGAGAAAGTATTTAAGGTATAGCTGTTATGCTGGTGATATGACATATTTTGAATTCATTAACTATGTATTCTCTAAATATTTGCATGTTCACCCAGTTGTTATGCTTTATGTTATACCTGGCCATAAGAGAACATGGTTCGTGGATATTATTATCGCATATAAACTGGTGCCAGAAAAATAAACCATTTTCTTCAATTACTTTTATTTTATATACATTGAAGGAGTCCAGACATGTCTTCGTGTATGCTATGGGAAATATTAAAAATATTAAGCTTTTTATCATATGATTTTTGTTTATTATCTTTTTTAAAATTATCTAATATATAATTAGTGAAAAGAGAATTTTTTTATTCTTATTGGTATTGTAGAAATGGTCTTTGACAACAAGGAAGATTTTTTTATTTTTTGAGAACATAGTATTGTCAATACGTGTGTCTATGTCAGATAATAAGATACTCACATGGAGATTTTTCCAATTAGAACTATATTTGGAGTTTAACCATTGGCTCATCACATTAAGTATGGTCGATTCCGCATAAAGTTCTAAATTTGGGAATGCAATTCCCCCATCTTATCAGCTTCTGTAATGCCAAGCATGGCTGATTCTTGGCTTTTGAGGAAACCATAGGACATTTATTAACATAGAATTTAGTTGCTTCATTAACTTTTTGGATGGGGAGGCAATTAAAGTTTGGTAGTAGAACACAATTTTGGATAATATGATCATTTTTATTAATGACGGTCTTTCTTCTATTGTGAAATATATTTTATTCCATCTATTTAAAAATTATTTAACTGTGGATAATAGGTTCATAGGTAGGTACTAGGCTATCAGCCCTAGGGTCTATATAAGCCTAGCCAAAAAGGTACCCTGGTTTTTGCCACCCAAGAAAATTATTTTCCTGTGCCCCTGTTGAGCAGAGCCACAGAGGTGATCCCCAGGGTGAATGTCCTACTTCCCATCCAATCATCAAGATTTTTGTTGAAGAGTACTAATGAGGAGCTTTGTTTGATATAGATAGGTAGTTTGTTCCAGAGTATGGGATGTCTCTGGCACAGGAATATGTCCCTACAGCATGCTCTGTTTATTGTGGTGACAAGGTTTAGGTCCCTTGAGCGTGTAGCTCAGAGGGATTGGTATTTCTTTAAGTGGAGCATGTCCAACAGCTCTGGGTTTGGCATAGCTTTGTACGTTAGGCAGAGATCACCTCTGAGTAGGCGATATGTGATGGAGTAAAGCTGGAGTTTTTTTAAATGGTCAGCATAGGGCATCTGTTTGAGGCCAGTAATCCTCTTTGTGAGGTATTTCTGTGGCCTTTCCAGTTGTTGTAGATGTTTTGTGAGGTACATACCAAAAGGGGCGTTGTACTCTATAATGGATCTGATGAGTGACGAGTAGAGGGTAACAATGACCTCTTTTTTCCTGGATGAGAAACTTTTTGTGATGAGGTGTGCCACATAGAAGGATTTCCTGACTACTGTGGTGATGTGATTATCAAAGGAGAGACTACTGTCCACCTGCATCCCAAGGTCTCTTATCACACTTTCAGTGTTAAGTAGACTACCACCTATATGGTAGCTCATGGGTACAGAGTTTTTACCAAAGGTGATGACAGTGCACTTTTTGGCATTGAGTTTGAGGCCATGGCTTAGACACCAGGCATCTCTCTCAGTGAGGCCTTTTTGTAGGATGTCCACATCATTAGGAGTTTCAATTATGGCTCCTAGTTTGCAGTCATCTGTGAACTTCATTAGCCAAAAACCTTCTATGTTAGCCTGTACTTCAGAAAAGTAGATACCAAACAGGAGAGGACCCAGGACTGAACCCTGTGGTACTCCACTTGTCACTGGTCTGAAGTTAGATTTGGAGTCTGCTACTTTCACAGTATGGTTCTGTCAGTGAGCCAGTTGGCAACCCTTCTTGTGACATAGGGATTTATACCTAGTTTAGTGAGTTTATCTATAATTCCAGAGTGAGGGATGGTGTCAAAAGCCTTGGCGAGATCTAAATAGGCTATGTGAACCACCTTATCCTCATCTACAGCTTTCGTGACTGCTTCAAAGAAGTCAATCAGGTTTAGGAGACATGATCTGCCTTTTACAACCCGAACTGGGTGGGGTCCAGAGTTTGGTGATTATCAATGTCTTTGTTTATAAGTTCCATGATGATACATTCCATGGCCTTGCAGACCAGGCTCATTAGGGTAATGGGGCCATAGTGCTCAGAGTCCGTGGTGGCTCATCCTTTGTGGAGTGGGATAACTGTCACTGTGCACCATTCAGTGGGCGCAAAGCCTGTGGTGAGACTATGATTGAACATGGTGATTAGGTGGGGTGCCAGTTCATTCTGTAGTTCATGTAGAACGCAGCCTGGGATGTTGTCAGGTCCCATGGATGCTGTGTTCTTGGCTTTGGAGAGTGTGGTTTTTACCTGTGCAGCCGTGATTGCAGGAACTTTGCATTCTTCTGATATAGAGATGGCCTTTTCAGGGGGTGAGGTGAGGATAAAGTTAGCAGTGAATCTATCTGCCAGGATGTTGGCAATATCAGTTGGTTCTGTATATTTAGTGCCATTGTGCTGTAACTCAGAGCAGATCTGAGTGTTGTCATTGAGATTCTTGACATAGCTATAGAATGCTTTGTGGTTGTCTTTAGAATCAGTGGCGATTTTGTTTTCATAACTAGCTTTCGAAGATTTTATGAGGGATCTCAGCTTCTTACTTAAGCTGACCAGGGAGTTCTTCCAGTCATGGGATTTTATTCTTTTTTGCAACAGTTTATTTCTTCTGTTGAAGAGTTTGTTTATGGCAGGGGACCAGCAGATTGGCTTCCTTTTTTTGGAGGATAGCATCTTGGCTCCGTTAAGGATAGCATGATCCATTCACTCATGTAAGTGCTTATAAAGTGCATTTGTGTAGGATTCAGCAGTCGTACCTCTATTGTCCATCTGCATGGGTATTGTGAAGTTTGCCATTTCTGTCTTAAGAAGCATGAATTTGGCTTTGGAGAACTTTTTTTACGGTGGTTTCCCTAATGGGGGGGGGGGGTGGTGGTGGCGGGATGTGGATGTCTAGGCTGATTAGCTTATGGTCGAATCTGACCAGCAAGAAATTGACCTCTGGTGTGGAACACCGGTCACCCATGTTGGTAATGACCAGGTCTAGGATATTGCTGCCCCTGGTGGGGGTGTGGATAAGTTGATCCAAGTCTTTGGAATTTATGAATTCCAGAAAGCGTTGAGCAAAAGAGTTGGTACATGAGTAGTTTTCCCAGTTAATGGTGGGGTAGTTGAAATCACCCATTATTAGGGTATTGGGTTGTACCCTAGTATTTTCCAGTGTGTCAAGAAATGAGGAGTGGGAATCCTGGGGCATGGTGGGGGATCTGTAGTAAGTTACTATTTGGATTGCGGTCTTGCCCAGAGTTAGTTGCACTTGGATAATCTCGAATGCATTATGCTGAGCAACTAGGCTGGAAGTGTGGATATCCTTAATGAATATGGACACGCCTCCACCTTTAGTGTTTCAGGTCCAGGTTAAGTGTCCGAAAGGTGTGGTATGAATTATACCCTGGTAATGAAGGGGTGCTCTCTGGATCCTTGAACCAGGTCTCTATCACTGCACAGATGTCGATGTTCTCCATTTTAAGGAATGCCTTAAGTGAATGCATTTTGATGTTTAGACTTCTAGCACTGAGTAGCATTACCCTCAGATTTTGCTTGCTTGTACCTGTTACAGTGGTGAATTTGTCATTTGAACCTTTCCTAAAAAAGGCACAATAGGGGTGACAAGAGCCTTAGCCAGTATCCAGAATCCCAAGGGTGACAGATGCAGGCCATCTCTGGCAAAGCATCATGGTTTGTTGATCATGCCATCTCAGGCAGACAGATACTGGATCCTGTTAGAATGACACCAGAAGCTTATCCAGTTGTTGAAGTCAATCATTTTGTCCTTGTACTGTGGTATCATTCTGGGTGATGGCAGGATGCTACTCAGGGCTAGGGTCATACATGCCTGGGCTAGAAGATTGGAGAGCTCCTCCATGTCTCTTTTCATGTAGTCCAGGGAGGTATGTCTCAGGTCATTCACACCAACATGGACAATGACGGAGTCATATTTGTACTTGTTGTGGAGTAACCTGAGTGCGTGCATTATGTGGAGGGTACTGGCACCCGACAGGCAGCTGACAGTAACTTTCTCCTTGTTTAGCCTGGTGAGTGGAACATCAGTGTGCCTGACTCTAGAGTCACCTATGACTAGAGTGTTGGGTATGTTGTTATGCCTTATAGGCTGTGGTTGAGTGGCACACTGAGTTTGCGGGTTATCTGTCATTTTGGTTATGTTGGGGGGTTGGAGGTTGCATGCATTTCTGCTTTGGAGTTCTCTGTTGCTTGAGCAGATTTTTATTGAGAGCCTCCGTGAATGTAGGTGTGTGTTTTGTGTTGCTATGTGTGTGTTTTGCTGGTGTAGGTTTTGATGGACTATGTGATGAGTGTGATGTGGTGCAAGTGTTTACCTTCTCCTCTTGACTGTCTAGTCCAGTCTTGGGTGAAGAGTGCTTTGCTTCCAGTTTGGCTATACAAGTGCATCTCTCACAGGTTGTAGTGTTGGGTGGTAGGAGGAGAGGTTTGTTTTTAAAGTATTATTCCAGTTTGACTTTATGTATATTCCTAAGTACTTAATGGTGTCATTTGCCCAGTTAAAACTGTTGTGTTTTCCTAGTAAAGTGTTTACTTTTATATTTATTAATAATGTTTCTGTTTTGGTATGATTAAAGCTTAGGCCTGAAACCTCTTCAAAAACTGGCAGGTATTTTGTTATTTGATCTATAGAGGAATCTATATTTCCAATTGTTAGCATGACATCGTCTGCAAAAAGTTGCATTTTAGAATTGTAGCTTGGACTAACAGAAAATCCCCTTATATTAGAATTTGCTCTTATGAAGTTAGCTAGAGGTTCTACTGATAAGGCAATTAATAAGGGGGAGAGTGGGCAGCCTTGTTTAGTACCTTTTAGGATGTTGAGCGGATCTGATAAAAAAGCACCAGCTTTGATGTATGATATTGAGTTAACATATAGTCTGTTAATTATATCGATAAAGTCAGGGGAGAAGTTATATACTTCTAATACTTTAAATAAATAGGACCAATTTATAGAGTCAAAAGCCTTGTTAAGTCTAGGCTAATAATTGATAGTTCTTTTTTTTTCCTGTTAGCATGATCTACTAAGGAAAGGAGCCTGATAACATTGTCTTGTACTCTTCTATTTAGGATGAAGCCTGTTTGATCATCACCTATTATGTTAGGCATCAGTTGATTTAATCTGTTAGCTAATATTGATGTAAAAATGTTATAGTCCACATTTAATAGTGAAATGGGATGATACAAAGTTACTATTTTGGGATATTTGTCCTGTTTTAGAGTAGGGGAAATCATGGAAGGAAATGAGCTTGTATTTTTTCTAAATTCCTCAAAAGCTTGTAAAAGTATCTTTAATGTATCGTCTGTGAGTACGTTATAAATTTCTCCTATTAATCCATCTAATCCTGGGGCTTTATTGTTCTTAAGGCTTTGAATCCTCTATTTTAGTTCACTTAATGTTATTGGTTTGAGAAGCTTGGTATTCTATTCTATTAATACATGTCATTTAAATAGGTGTTATGAGCCCTCTGTGCCCTTAGTCCCTGTCTGGTGTACCACTCCATATGTGTCTGTGCCTCCATGACAGCCTGGAACATGCGTGTGGTTGTAAGAGTTGTGGCACGTCTGCCAGGGGCATGATGACCAGCAGTGCTCTGATGAGAACCCCTGGACATCTGCCTATGTGGTACCGTTCTAAACATCTGGCTATGGCTGATGTGTCCTGATGCATGTGCCATAGATTCCACACTGTCCTGGCCATTGCTGACTGTACATTGTCCCTCTGCTAAGGGCATTGGTGATGATGGATGTACAGGCAGTATGACTGTGTGCATGAATGGGGTGGAGACTTGTATACTGTCAATTGGTGGCCCAACAACAGACCCTGACAAACATGCCTGTGCCTCAACACACCTATCCTCATTATCACTATTTGTGTCAGTGACATCAGGTTCCTTGCTGCACTGAACCAGCCCAACCTCAGCACCTGTGAGAGTAAAACAGGAAACCCACTTTAAGACCTGTACATGATGTCAGAACACATGAACACATGCACTCATGCACACATGCACTCATGAACACATGCACACATGCACACATGAACACATGAACACATGCATACATGCACACATGCACACATGCACACAAATACACTCCTCACTAAAGCAGGCACACACACACACACACACACACACACACACACACACACACACACACACACACACACACACACACACCAGCAATCTCAGAACATATTCAATAGCAGTTGATAGTGGGGTACAGTATCACAAGCCAAACAGTCATATCACACATGTCAGCATGCAGGACATGTGTTGCTCAACAGCATGCAGTGCGAGTGTAGACAGTCCTTGTTACTAACAGTATACATGGCTTTGATGCATGCGTTTTGTTGTTCGGTGATTGGCCTCCCCCTGGAATGCAATGTATACATGGACACAACATTGCTGTGCAAGTATTAAAAAATCTTTCATGTACTGGGAACCATCACTCACAGGTATACATACCATGGCTGGATGTATATCTGTGTGTCACATAGATATCCATTTCTGATTAGAGCCTCTGTGTCTTTTGCAAATAATTGTGGACACAGTTTTAGCTCATGCATGATGTGTATACACACAAGATCAGTGGTGCACGTATAACTAATGGAATACCATTGGTCCACATAGCCAATGTACAGTAGTTATGGTGAGTGTAGATCATATTGTGGACATGCCAGTGTCATCCATGACATGGCATGCTAAAACACAACTGCATATTTAAACATCACACATACCCAATGTGTGTCATATGACCTAGCCACTCAATAGCATTACAAGACATATATGTGTCGGTTGTGCAAATGGTAATTGGTATGCATATTGTTTATAGGTGCATATGTTTGCACACACACAGCATTGAGGTGTATAGCAATGAACGCTATGTGTAGTACTGTGGTTACAATAACTGGATTGGGTGTAGTACCATAAGCCATCATCATGAAGCATCATGTGGTCACGCAAGGCTACAAATGTGTCCCAAACCAGCACCTATCATGCTGTACCAGAAATGCACTACCATGGCTACATTCACCATTTCACAGCCAGTTGTTACATGTGTTTGTAAGGAGGCCAATAAGGAACATTGCCTAACATGAATGTGTTGTGTGTTGCAGTGTGTTTCATGATAGGCCTCTACCCCTCAGGTATATTATGTGTGCTGTGTGGATGACATTTGGGATACTGTAGTGTGACTTTACAGAGGGTTTGTTAATACTTCATGTGTAGCATGTTAACATGTTCTGTGTATGACATAGTTGTGTATGTTGTGTGCATGCGTATCGACTCTGCCTATCTAATGGTTACTACAGTGTAGCCACATTTGTTTGAGATGGTATGTGTATTGTATGTGTTTGAGGCAGCTAATCACATTACTGAGATGTGCATTGTCTCACAGCAAACATGCACAGCACGCATTATGCGAAGGTGTGTTACACGTGTACATGGCCTACACCTTAACTATGACATGCACTTTTTATTTGCAATAATAAATGTAGAATACACTCACCAGCATGTGTCCGCTGCCTTGCTGTCACACCAGAGGGACCTACATGGATATGAGACAGTTTGTCAGTGTCAACTGTGGCATTGCTACTGTGGGTTTGCAATCTTACAGTAGTACAACAGTTTACATTCACAGGCCTACATATTATGTTCCAAATGATCAGTATTGCACAACAGCAGGCTCCACATCTTCTAACTACACAGTACTCAGCTCACATATGCATGATCTACCAATAGAGGTAACAGTAGTCAACAGATATGCCATGTTACCTGCAGGCTCCATGTGTTCTTGCTGGGTGGCCCCAACCTCCATCAAGGTAAATGTCTGCTGCTGTTGTTGTTGGGCAGGTGCCACCAGGCTCAGGAGCAGCTCCTCCACTCTGGTGAGGGGGAGATGGATATTAACCCCACCAACTGTTGCAAGCTGTTGTCTATGGACATCAGAAGCACGCTGCTGGACATGTCTAAGTAAATCACTGCAGTGATGGCGTACCTGCTCATATGTCAAGTTATGCATGCCTATGTCATTTACCCTCCGGACAACATCTTGCCACAGTGCAGTACGCTCATGCTGGTCTTGGCTGGTTCTCGAGAATAGTAGGCTGTAGTGCTGAATCAGACAGCTGGTAATAATGTCATCCTCAGCACTACTGTAGCTAGGATTACGATGGTGGGCCATGATCCCTGGAAGACAAAGAAAAAATATGTCTGAGCAAGTCATATGGCACACTTAACATTATACAGTACAGATATCACTGAACTGCCATAATTAGCAACCTATTAGCTGACTGAGATTAAACACTTTCAATACCACTTATCAGTGCTCAACCAACAACTGCTTGAAAGTGCCTGGCACACTCTATATAATAAACCATGTTCTGCACAGCAACAAAATAAAATCATTATATAAGACTATACAACAGTACATGGTACACTGTATGTGACACAATGTACCACCTAGCCACAGAAGGTATAGATCAAGCGAATGCATAAAGAAATATGTCATCCATCACAAAGTTTGTAAAGTCCAGTTACAGTATTACCATTATACCACACAACTTGTTGATGGCAAACCCATGGCCAAAATATGTGCAAAATTGTGGATATAGGTGGCATACTGCTGTAGTAAACTATAAATGGTGCTAGATACGCAGTTATATTTTGTAACACACATATGACAGAGGACATGTTACAGGCATACCCACACACACATCAGACATAATTACAAGACACAAAGGTATGGCAACCCAGATAAGCTTTACGTGTGTACCATACAGTACTGTGTGTCAGTACTTACAAAACTTTAAGCCTGAGGAATGTAATCTGTGAGGACTACAGGGACCACACAAAACAGTGGTTCCAAGCAATGTGGACATACACCATACTTTGCTGTTTAGGCCTACAGCTTCAAGTAGTACTACAGTTCATACAGGATTTGGATTCAACATCAGTATCAATCAATAAGCATACATGTAGAGCTTTAGCCTCCAATGACACACACCAGTAAACACCAAGGGACTACATCAGACTGTATGCCATAGTGCTTTATCTGCCTAGCAACAGCATACACAGCTTTTGCTAGGATCAAAGCAAGGACACATAATACCATGACAGAAACAATTTCCCACTAAGCTATCCCACAAATACACATCTTTGACACATTCACCAACACATTGACCATCACACTCAGTCAACTTTACATAGAATCTATTGCAACAAGTAGATGTGGGTGTGTATGACTATATATGACTCTCTCTCTCTCTATACATACATACATATGTATATATATATATATATATATATATATATATATATATATATACATACATACATACATATACACATCCATTGGTGTACATATACATATACATATAGGCATATATACAGTCCACCTTTCATGGTGGGAATATCAATTATACAAAGGATGTGAGGTATACAGTAATGTAATAATATTGCACAGTCTTATAAGAAATACATTGAAAGTGTTCTCAGCCCAGGTAGCTTTAGCAGGCCTCAATGGCTGCAACATTGCAAACTGAACAAAACACACACAGTGTTTAATCACCACATGTCATATACCAGCACTGTATGCTGTCTTGTTTGTCACACACTAAAACCTACTTACAAATATGCACATCACAACCTTCACCAACATATATATGTCCACCCTTCACAAACAGTTGCAATATGTCCCTTGCTCTATGCACATATACAGATGTTAATATATATATAACACATATATATCTCTCTGTATGTGTGTGCCATACACACACAAGGTCCACACTGTTGTAAGTCCCTGGACTTCACAGCTGAACTGTTGGGCCTTGCAGCAACATGAACAGGTGTCACATGTGAACACACAGTAACATTAGAGGGGGTTTATATAACTACAAATGCTAGATTAGCATACTAGCCTGGTACAGCAGTTGCCAATGCTAAGCTAAACTTTAATATGATTATCATGCATGTGTTACTCTGTCACAACCATGTTTATATAAATGTTTGCGCTAATCCCCCAACCAGCCATTGTCCACACTACTATACAGAACACAAATAACATGGATCAGATCTTTGACATTTAATGCTGAGCTACACATTTCACAGGTATGTCCCACTGCCCACAGGTGCACACAATATTGTCCATAGCAGTAGTTAAGCAGAACATCTGTGCAAAGATACGTACTGCTGCCACATATGAATGGTTCACATTATGTAGAGTACTCTTCAAAAACATCTACGACATGCCAGTAAATACATATCTGTTACATACCTTTCCTTTGTATGAGTTGGTATTATTTATTTTCTGTTTTCCTTTTGCTTTTCACTGCTCTCTCTCTCTCTCTCTCTCTCTCTCTCTCAGTCTCTGCTATAGAGTGATTGAGTTTGTGGGCAGCAATTACAGCCTGATTTTATAGGTATTTGCACATGTGCATGTGATGGCCTCTGCACCAATTGGTGGCCACCATTTGCTAATTGCATGCAGCCTGCTGTGTGGTAATTGCAGTAATCACTGTCATAGCAACCCAGTGCTATAAATTGCTAAGTCAGGTAGGCGTAGCCCTTTCAGCTTTCCAAAATGAGGATCATGCTTGTTTGCTGTGGACATCGTTGTTTAAGTCAGAGGGTTGGTATAGTTCTTATATCTGAAGCCAGGGGTGTAGCCAGTGATTTGAATGTTGTACTCAGACCTGAATGTTGCTGCTTCCAGTATACACTTGTCAGTGTTGAATTGTACTCACCCATCCAAATGCTAACACAAGATACATGGGAGTATGTACTTTCTTTTCTAATTATGCAATTAACTGCCATACAAAAGTAGTTATTGAGATGTATTCTTTTGGCACATGAACTGTTTGTGAACTGCTATACTGAGAATATTAATTTACTCACTTCTGAACAGTTTGTGCTTTTTTAGTGTTGACATTAGCACAGGCTGCTCAAGAAAACTGGACAAATTTCAGTACTGAGTATGCCTACCTACATCCTTGGTAGACCCTGAACACACAGGTATATTGTACATTTGGGTAGGGGTGCAGAAGTACTGAGAGCATTATGTATTATTGTGTGAATTTTATCTTGCTGGACTTAAAGGGTTGCTGTGTACCTGTTAGTTTATCAAGGCAAGTAGTCAGTCTGCGTAGCTCCCAACTGTAGACCTATCCAGATGGTAGCCAGAGGTTAGCCTGTTATTCTTTGTCTGTGCACCACACCTGTCTTTTCAGCACTGGAACAATGGCATTGTCACAGTCGTTTGCTACCAGTACATGGCTACATCCTTTGGTATTTCAGTGCTGTACTCCTACATGAGGGTATGCTTCTGGAACTCGTTCCAAAGCTATTTGCACAGTGTGTAACAGCAGGAAAGCTGATATGCCTGTGTGTTTCTGCCTCTGCCAAGCCTCTCAAACACTCAGGTACATATTTGAACAGACTCAGGGAAAAGTAGGTAAAAGTGAGGTACACCTTTAAAATATTAGAGTCATTAAGTTGAGACTTTGAGAGAACCAGAGCATATGGATTAATACACCTTTTCTGAAGTACAAGCAGTGTCTAACTCTTACTTATTGTCATTATTCATTAAGTATAATTCCCCACCTTTCTGCCTAACATCAGTACTTTTCAGAGGGATTCAGAGGGACACAGCTAGAATTTGTTTCAAAATCAGGGAATCCCTGAAAATTAGTCACAGTTGGGAAGTATGGCCTCTGCCCTAATCAGATATGCCAGTGTTTGTCCTGCTATGATACTGTGTGGGGGTTGTAAAGTGCTGCTGTAACATTATTTCCTGCTAGAATGGCTGGTTCTCTTTTCACAGTCATGTAATGCAATTCCACAACAACTGCTGGTACAGATCCACAGAACAAGATTTGTGTTATGGCATTCCTATTTTTCCTTTACATTCACTCATTCTGATGCATGATATATTTATTTCAGCACCAACTTGTTGTATGTCTATGGCTTAGTGGTACTTCATACAGTCTAGTGTGTACAAGGTCCGGTGTTCGAGACTGACAAAGGTGTTTTATTTTGCTGCTGAGCAGAACAAGGGCCCTGACATACAGAGTGACTAAGGCACTTTAAGCATTTGTAAGTGGGTTTGCACGATGCTTAGCAATGCTTAGCTAAGCATACACAAGTGCACATTTGCGCAAACCTGCTAACTACTGCTTAATAGTGCTTACTCCCGCTAACCCCCGTGCTCATTTCTTTGAAAGAAAAGAAAATGAGGAGATAGGAAAGTGGTGAAAAAGGGGCACAAAGAGGGAAAGACAGTAGGGAAAACAGCTTGGGATGTGCAGGACGGGTGTAGGGAAGGTCCATAGCTGTTCATTTCTTTAACAGCAACAGCTGTGCATATGCAAAAAATTTGGAGGGAAATATGAAACCTTCAACCCCTGTGAGAGGGGTGAGGACAACAAAGTATGTTGTACTGCCAATTAAATATCAGTTTATATGTCCAGCAGACATGTGTGCAAAATGGGCAGCTATGTATGGGGCGTAATTTTTTTTTGGGAGCAGATTGCCCTTTTTTTTTCAGGTGAGAGTGGAATGTGGGGTAGGGGAAGTAGGTATATTTGGGGAGGTAGGTTGGGGAGGTAAACAGACAAGACAAACAAGATGCATACAGGGGCGGAATATGACACGTGGTGGGTGAACACCATTGATGGGGAAGGATGTTTGGAAATCACAAGCCCATGAGCCCACAGATGGCAACAGGGGAACTGAGATCCCCACCCATGGGCAATCACCACTGCCCCTTCACAGCCCAGAGGGTGGCTGTGCTGGGGGCTGCATAGGAGGGGCAGGCTCACCCATGAGTCGCACCACTCGTGCCTCAAGCTGGCATAGACGATCAGCGACAGAACGCTCGATCTCCCTAAGCACCACAGCCCAGACCGTTCTGAGGGTGATAGGTGGCCCTCCTCTGCCCATGCTTGTATGGGGGGGATGAGCCCCTTCCCCTGCAGTGCTTCCACCCGAAGGTGGCACAGGGCCAATGGACTGGGCACCGGACCTGCTGGTGCCAGGTGCCATCGCCAGCTGAGGTGGGACATGTGGGTCCGATGGGACTGGCCTTCCCATACGTTCTATGTTTAGGAGGATTTAATGAAAATATGGGTTAGTAACAGTCAACAGCATTCCCAATTAGTTATAACAGCATGCAGAAGTATTCCCATTAACCCAACGCACCAGAGTTCCAACAGTTGAACAGCAAGCATGACACATGCATATATAGAACAACAGTGGACATTACAATGGCATGCAGGTTTAATTGATGGCAACAGGCCACCAATAGTGTGGTATGTGAACAGGGCACATGCATCGAAATAAATGCAGATATTTATAAACCAATAGGACATATGTCCCAAGAAATGTTTTGAGATTAGATACACCCATCGAGGTGTGGAATTGCTTTTTATGCACATACAGTAGGGTGGAAAATGATAGCTCCATTAACAACTTATATATCCTTCTAGTTTACACTACATTCCTATTAACTGCAGTTATATGTCCCCTACATGTATTATTACACTACCCAATTGTCCTTAAATAGTGAAATGGGTTTTGCTAGATCTTTATATACATGGGCTGTATCTGACATACAAACTGTCCGGGATGCAGATGTTACTGCTACATATTTTGTGAGTTGCTCAGAGACACTACTGCTGAGATGGTACACTGACAGATCTACTTTCCTATACTCATCTAGATATGTTTAGGTGAAATTATCAGTTAAATGTTAACAGCTTCCTACATTTCTGCCAGCACAATGACATTTCTTGGGAACATAATACCAAGCTACTCATGTGCCAGATTAACCTGTACTTGCTGGGCATGAACCAACAGTTGAGGACTGTAAATATGCTTAAAAGCTACTGGCACTCCCTTCATCCACTTTATATGGGCCTACCCAACTGTGTGTTAACAGCGCTTAATACAACAGTACTATTTCTATAATGCAAGAGTACAACATATCAAAGAAAATGACACAGATACACTCCAGGAATTATACCTTTATTAAAGACTTAAAACACTTTTCTAGAGGCTCTCTCATTTATTTTATATAACTGTACATGCAGAGTAATTATTAGATAATTAGTATACCTTTATTTATTGTGTTAAAACACTTTTTTCAGGCTCTGTCATTTACTTTACAGAACAATACAAGCAGAATAATTACTAACCTGCCTGGTGGCACAGCCTTAGCAGCCTATCTGCATAGGCTTGCTGATTCACAGCATGGACACTTGCAGCTGTGAAGTAAATGAAGTGATATTGAGACATACCTATCCATAGTATACACTAGAATAGCAATTCTTACATACTTAATTCCATGGCTACTTACTCAGTAGTGGGGCATTTTCCATCTCACGGGCCTCCTGGATCCACTGGTCCAGTTGATCCACCTTGTGTCTCTACAGGTCTGCGTGATGGTGTCTGACCTGCTCAGCAGTCCGAGGGACATCTGTGGCACTGGTGAGTTCATGAGCTAGATGGTCCCAAGCTTCTGCTTTGTATTGGGTACCCTAGTACTGGCCTTGCAGGAGTCTATCCTCATGATTATGGACAAGGAGCCAAACCATTACTTTTGACTCCTCAATGCCCCAACGTTGCACTTGAAAACAAGAGCCCTCTCCAGCACCGGCCATTGTTGCCTGCAGATGGGAGTTACAACCAGTTATGGCAAGTATTCCCGCCTATGGAGCTTAAATATGCATCATTTCCTGCACTTATTTGTGATTGGCCAGTTTTGAAAAAAACTCAGCTGAAGGCACACCTGCTTAGCCATGGGTAAACTTCCATTGATATGTATGTGTGTGTGTTGAAAGTGCATGCTTATGAAAAGCTGTCATGGCTTAGTGGTTCAGTACTGTGATTATGGTGCACAGTATCCCAGGTTCGAGGCCTGTCATTGCTTTTTATTTTACTACTGGCCAGACCGGCTAGGAGGTGTGGCTGTGTTTCACCAACTTTGCTCAACTTTGCCCGACGTTGCTCTAGGTTGCGCTATGTTGCTCGGCATTGCTCTACGTTGCTGGTTAGTGCGGTGCACAGCTACACACAAACATGTTCTGTTTGCTCTAGTTTGTGCGATGCGCAGCTCTGCGCAAAGCTATTGTGCTAGTTAACGCAGTGCTCAGCTACGAGCAATTATATTTAAATATGCCTAATACTGGTAAACTTTGCTTAGCAGTGCTTCACATTGCTTAAGATACGTTACTTATACATTCATCAGTATGCATAACCATTTCACCTTTTTATATATATAGATATATACACATATATATATATATATATATATATATATATATATATATATATATATATATATATATATATATATATATATATATATATATATATATATATATACATACATACATATATATATATATATATATATATATATATATATATATATATATATATATATATAAAATTTGGTCACTATTACATAGGCCCTTTCAACGCTTTTTACTAAAATTTGAATGATAAATGCCAGGAATTATTTTTATATACAGATTTCCAACAGAAAATAGAAAGGGGAGTGGTGGGACTCGAACCAGGAATGCCTCCTCTTTGTGCGAAGGCTCTACCACTATGCTATCGCTATTTTGCTTAATTTGCATATAAGTTTCTTATTATCCTCTTCGATGTCTAAACTGCTAACTGTAGCTAAGCAATGGGCAAACCCACGCAAACACGCGCAAATACGGGCAGCTATATAGGGAATAATAAAAAAAAATAAAAGTTTTACATTTTATAATTGAACAGGGGTTTAGAATGTGGGGGAGTGTAGTGTTGGGTATGTACACATTTGAGTGGACTCACTCATGTCAGTTGACATTTCCCGATTGAGAGACTTGCAGGGGCATGGATTTTTGGACTGCTTGGCAGTCTGACACGCCCCCTGCACTCATGCATGCTCCATGCTAGCCTTAGAGTTGAGGCAGCGCGCCCTCATGAATATGCATGGCGCGCTGCCATCTTACTCTTAGACTGGTGTTTCCATGTAAGACTAATCTAGTCTTATACGGAGGATTAGTGAATCCTGGGGGTTATCTTTTGGGATGTTGTTATTAATATTTGGATTTGTGTTATTTATTATTTTGTGATGTTTTCTGAAAGTCTCAAAAATTTCTTCTAAATCTGTTACAATTTTAGTTTTATTTTTAGTTTCATCAACAATTTCCCTTATATGTTTAACATTGGTTAAGTTTTTTGATTTCACAGCTAATTTATGCATGTTTTTTGGGTTATCAGAGTAAGACTGTAATTTGATTATTTCTAAATTTACTGCCACTTTGTGATTAAGAATTTCCATATAATCAAGGTTTAATCATTTCAATTCTGTGTTTGTGTTTATGGCTTTATTATTTAGATTTCTTTTTTAGTTCATCAATTTTTGATTGTATTCTTGATAGTGTACTATCCCATTCCTTTCGTTTGTTTAGGTACCAGGTTTTGATTTTAACAAAAATGTTAAGATTTCAGCGTATCCCAGACAATAACTTTAGAAGTGCTATCATTGTCATTTATGTCCAGAAATATTTTGATTTATTTCGGTAACCATTCCTTAAACCCTGTTATCTTAACAATGTATGCTGGTATTCTTTACCAATAAACTAGATGACTAGATTTCATGTTGATTTTAAAGAAAATAGCATTGAGGTCAGACATTGGACAGGAGCTAATGAAAACTTCCTGAAGTTTTGAGAATAAATAATCTGTAACCAATACCTTATCGATGGTAGTTTGTGTACCGAATCTGTATGAGTAATGTGTGTATTTTAGGGATTTGGGTTCTATTTTTTCATAAATATCTCTTATATTTTAATTATTGATGAAGTTGTTCAATCTTTTAGCAGGTGCAGATATCTTAAACTTATTACAATTAGTAGTGTCACTTCTGGAGAGAATACAGTTAAAATTACCTGTATATATTATTTCTCCTTTAGATTTGATTGCAAGTAAGTTAAAATATCTATTCACTGTTGCAGCACCGATACTGGGTATCCAGTAAGTGTTGGCTAATTTGATTAGTTTTTTATTTATTTCTAGAATAATTAAGCAGAACATGCCATTTTTAACTGAATATGTGTCGATTATTTTAGGTACTGGTAGTGTTTTCCTCCTCAATATCATGGTGCCTCTTCTTTTGGTCCAAAAATGAGATTATGCAAGTATAGAGTAGCCATTAAAAGACATCCTATTCAAATATTTTTCTATTATATGAGTTTCTTGCAAGAATGCAATATCTACTTTCTTAGTTTTCAAATACTTGGTTAAGCGTCCTCTCTTTATAGGATTGTTGAGTCCATTTACATTTAAGGACAAACATTTATATGAAAACATTCATATAGATTGTGTTAGATAGTAAAGATTCTGTTATGAACATAACATGAACACAGTGTATAACTGTAAAACATTTGAAACTATTTACAAGTCTAAACACGGAATATTTAATTCCCGGTTTAATGAAAAGTTCCTCAAAACCACCTTCGTCCATTCTAAAAACAGTAATCTACGTCCGTTCTGTGCTACTGCCATTACAATAACTGTATAGAATGTAATATGAAGTGAGAAAAATAAAAGGCTACTCCTTAGAATTGTTACTGATTTGAGTAGTGAAATATCAAAGTATGTAAAATTAAAGCTAATAAGTTATTTGTGATAATTATGTATATTAGAAGTAATTATCTTTGTACAACCAAATCAGAAAGTAATTTTAAAACAAAAGACCTAGTGTATTGTTACCGGAGTAGGAAAATAGTAATGCTTTTAGGTAGCTTATGTTTAGCTATGAGTCTAAAAAGTTTTCCAGATAGATTTAATTAAAAAAAAAAATGGAAGTATCAACAATTTTAAGTAAAACCTATTAAGATTTAAACTAGAGAGCACAATAGCTATCCAAAAATTAGTAAGTAACTCTCTTTGTAAATTAATAAGAACAGGTATTGCAAGTCCTGGCAATAACAAGTGAAGAAATTACTAATATCTGAATTCTGTACATATTATGCTAGGGACAACTATAAACATACACATGTATAAATGGCATAGACAACACAGTAATATGCAACAGTTGAACAGCAAATGCTATAAATACACAGGCAAAGTAGGTTTGAATACCTCAGTCCCCTATATACTGTTATGCAAACATAATGCAACAGGTTACAAGATTGCTGTCAGCAATAGAAATATCTCAATACATGTGCAAGGGTGATCACAACAAAATGAAAAGAGTTCACATATCTAGCTGCATATTTAAGGGTGGTTGTGTGTTAGTCATATAGAGCTATACCTATGTATACCTAGATAGAACAATGTATATGAACTACAAATATATACCAAAGTTCATGATTACTGACCTGTGCATATATATCTTAGAATAAGCTATGTTCAAAAAGGTTAGTTATTAAAGCTAGATAACAAAACAGGTATCTAGAAACTGGTAAGTAATTCACTCAGTAAATTTATGAGAACTGGTACTTTTTACAGATTGTAGTTAAATAAAAACTTTGGTCTTTTAAAAGCATACATATCTTACTTTAATCAAACTGTGGATATAGATAAGTCAGTTAAACTGAGGAAAGCACAATAATTATCATAAAAAGAAAAGGAGAGAAACAGGCAAATAATAAAAAAAATTCTTTCTGTATGCTAAATATTTTCATTAACTGAACACATAGAAGTCTTTCTGGAAACCTATCTTTGAACTTCAGTTAAAAGTTTGTTTAAATATCTGAATTGTTACAAGTAATAAAACACTGAATATGCATTTTAACAAAGTCAAAATATAATTTACCTTATAAAAAACGTTTCTATAACAATGTGCAGCATTTAGCACTTACATAAAGCAAATCCTTTCATTTCTTAATAGTCCTTTTGTTCTCGGTGATTCTGTGGCATTAACTTCCTTATTCTCCTCAGATAACATCATCTGAACATACTAAGAGCTCAAAGGTCACATTGTACATCTTTTTGTGCTGCTACAGTGATGTAATCAGTTTACAAACAAGCAGGAAGTGTTCTAGGCTCAAGAAAGACTTCATTTGAAGCTTTTTGATTTTTTAGCAGCAAAATACAGCATGAAGGTAATTTAAACAAGTAAATTGTGCTCAAAATGTTGTATGGTTCTCATGCCATTGCATTTTCTATGTTTATCTACTGTATTATTGCAGTGTTTAGCCTGTTTTAACAAAAAAAAAAAAAAAAACCAAACAAACAAAAAAAAAATACTATCTTGTTTGCTCGTTTCCCACCTTTCCTAGCTAGTATAGTCCAGATCCCAGGCTTTGTTGGTTTTAGGACTTTATTTTCTGTGTTCAGAGTTATCCAGACCTTGCTGTGGTAGAGAGAAGTCCTACTGCTTAACAGTGGGAGTGGTGAGCATTGTACTGCCTATCTAACACTAGAGGAGTGGTTTCCAGCTCTGAAATTGTAATTGTATTAGCCATTTTGGGCTGATTTCTATAACTTTCAACTTTCTGGATTAAAAACGCATGTGTTTGCACATTGTTCACATCGTGCAGCACCGCAGGGCTACGGGTAAACTATTCCAGGTGCCAGAAAGTCTGCTCTTCAAATTTTCCCTTAGAACTAGCTGGTTTCTCAGTAGTAGCATTAAAGTCTGAACCCCTGTGACTAGCACTTGCTCTAGAACCTGCTGGAAAGCACTAGGAGGCCTTAAACTAATACAAGCACTCAACTCTCCTTGTTAATAAGGAGAAATTAATCGTAAGCACTAAACTTCCTATAATTGCAAAGTACCTTGCAAAGGTAAGGGAAAACAGCTCTTGTACGTTACAAAAAACCCATCTAAACAGGCATGTCCAAGGGTCAGCTTCCGGTGATTTCTCCTGTCTACCTGGTGAATCTGGGCATACTGGGGCAATGCAGCAACTGCCTCATGTACACAGACAACCCTCTCCTCATACCACCCAACACTACAACCTGTGAGAGATGCACTTACATAGCCAAACTGGAAGCAAAGCTCTCTCCAGCCAAGATTGTGCTAGACAGTCAAGAGGAGAAGGTTAACACCTGCACTACACCTCAAGTAACACATAGCCCTTCAAAACCCACACCACCAACACCCACACATAGCAAGACTAAACCCACATATGTGGAGGCCATTAACATTAACCTGCCCAAGCAACAAGACCTCCAAAGTTGAAACACAAACAAACACCAGTCACAACCAAAGTGACACATAGCTCACGACACCAGTGTGCCACCCAACAACAGCCCCTAAGGCAAGACAACTTATCCAACACTTTAGTCATAGGTGACTCTATAGTCAGGCACACTGATGTCCCACTCAACAGGCTGAGCAAGGAGAAAGTTACAGTCAGCTGCCTGTTAGGTGCCAGGATCTGCCACATAATGCATGCACTCAAGTCACTCCACAACAAATACAACTCTGTCATTGTCCATGTTGTAGTGAATGACTTGAGACATTCCTCCCTGGACTACATGAAAAGGGACATGGAAGAGCTCTCAGATCATGTGGCCCAGGCAGGTATGACCCTAGCCTTGAGTAGCATCCTGCCTTCTCCCAGAATGATACCACAGTATAAGGACAAAATGATTGACTTCAACAATTGGCTAAACCTCTGGTGTCATTCAAAGGGGATCCAGTATCTGTCTGCCTGAGACGACATGATCGACAAACCACAATGCTTTGCCAGAGATGGTCTGCACTAGTCATCCCTGGGATTCAGGTTACTGGCTAAAGCTCTTGCCACCCCTATAGTGCTTTTTTTAGGCAAGGTTCAAAGGACAAAACCACCACCATAACAAATGCAAGCATGAAAAATCTGAAGGTAATGTTACTCAATGCTAGAAGTCTAAACCTCAAAATGCACACTCTCAAGACACTCCTAAAAATGGAGAACATTGATATCTGTGCAGTAACTGAGACCTGGTTCAAGACTCCAGAGAGCACCCCTGCAATACCAGGCTACAACTCTTACCACACTTTTTGGCCACCAAACCAAGGCCGAAACACTAAAGGTGGAGGAGTGTCCATATTCACCAAGGATATTCACACCTCCAGGCTAGTTGCCCAACACAATGCATCTGAAATTCTCCAGGTGACACTAACACTAGGTAAGGCTGCAATCCAAATTGTAGCTTGCTACAGATTCCCTACCATGCCCCAAGATTCTTACTACACCTTTCTAAACATACTGGAAATATTAAAATACAACCAAACACCACAATACTGGGTGATTTCAACTACCCTGCCATTAACTGGGAAAACTACTTGAGTACCAACACCTTTTCCCAACATTTCTTTGACTTCATAAATTCCAACACCCTATATCAACTAATCCTTTGTCCCACCAGGGGCTCCAATATCCTAGACCTGGTCATTACCAACATGGGAGATAGATGCTCCACACCAGTGGTCACCCCCTCATTGGTCAGATCTGACCATAAGCAAATCACCCTTGACATCCACATCCCACCCCCACCCCCGAGTAAGGAAACCTCCTTAAAAAACTTCTCCAAAGCCAACTTCATGCTACTTAAGTCAGAAGTGACAAACTTCATGGCACCCATGCAGACGGGAGCTGAAGGTTCAACTGCTGAATCCTACACTAAGGCACTTTATGAGCACATCCACTCATGCATAAATCATGCCATCCCAAATAGAACCATGACGCTCTCCTCCAAAAAAAAGAAGCCAATCTGGTGATCCCCTGCCATAAACAAACTATACAACAGAAGGAAGAAACTGTTGCAGAAAAGAGGAAAATTCCAGGATGCAAAAAACTCCCTTACCAGCCTCAGTAAGAAGCTGAGATCCCTCATAAAATCCTCCAAAGCTAGTTACGAAAATAAAATTGCCAAAGATTCCAAAGACAACAACAAGGCATTCTATGGTTATGTCAAGAGTCTAAATGGCAATGCTCAAATCTGCTCTGAGCTACAACAGAATGACATTAAGTATACTGATCTCAAGGATATTGCCAATTTCCTGGCAGATCGATTTAGTGCCAACTTCAAAGGGCCCATCTCAATATCAAAAGATTGCCAAATTCCAGTAATCACGGCCACACAGGTAGAAACCACACTCTCCAAAGCTAAGAATACAGCATCCATGGGACCAGATAACATCCCGGGCTGTGTACTACATGAACTCCAAAATGAACTGGCACCTCACCTAAGTGTCATGTTTAATCATAGCCTCACCTCAGGCTTCATGCCCACTGAGTGGCACACAGCTACAGTTATCCCACTCCACAAGGGGGGATCCACCTAGGATCCCGGGAACTACCATCCAATCAGTCTGATGAGCCTGATATCCAAGGGCATGGAACACATTATTATGGAACTTATAAACAAAGACATTGGCAACCTTCAAACACTAGACCCCACCCAGTTTGGGTTTGTGAAGGGCCGATATTGTCTTCTGAACCTGATTAACTTCTTCAAATCAGTCTCCAGAGCTGTGGACAAGGGTAAGTTGGTCCACACAGCCTATCTGCACCTCACCAAGGCCTTCAACACCATCCCACACTCTGGAATCATAGATAAACTTACTAAGCTGGGCATAAATCCCTACATCACTTGATGGGTTGGCAACTGGCTTACTGACAGTACCCAGACTATAAAAGTAGCCGACTCCAAATCCAGCTCCAGACAAGTGATAAGTGGAGTACCTCATGGTTCAGTCCTGGGACCGCTCTTGTTTGGCATCTACTTCTCTGAAGTACAGGCCAACACTAAGGGACTCTGGCTAACAAAGTTCGGATATGACTGTGAACTGGGGGCCATTATTTAATCCCCAAATGATGTGAATATTCTACAAAAAGGCCTTACAGAAACAGATGCTTGGTGCCAGAGCCATGGGCTCAAGCTTAATGCCAAGAAATGTATAGTTATCCCTTTTGGGAAAAACCACGTACCCATGAATTACTACATAGGTGACAGCACACTAAACACCAAAAGTGTGATGAGAGACTTAGGGACACAGGTGGACAGTGGTCTAAACCTTCAATAACCATATCACCAAAACAGTCAGGAAGTCCTTCTATGTGGCACACCTTTTCACTAAGGGCTTTTTATCCAGAAAAAAGGAGATCATTGTCCCACTGTACTCATCCCTCATTAGACCCATTATAGAGTAGAACGCCCTGATTGGTATGTACCTCACAAGACATCTGCAACAGCTGGAAAGGCCGCAGAAATACCTCAATAAAAGAATCACAGGCCTAAAGCAGATGCCTTATGCTGACCGTCTAAAAGAACTTCAGCTATTCTCTGTGGCATATTGTCTAGTCAGAGGTGATCTCTGCTTAACATACAAGGCCATGTCAAACCCTGAGCTGTTGGACATGCACCACTTAAAGAAATCCCAATCTCTCAGAACCACACACTCCAGAGATCTAAAGTCATCACAATGAACAAAACATGCTGGAGGGATAGGTTCCTGACCTAGAGACTCCCCATACTCTGGAATAGACTGTCCATACATGTCAAGCAGAGAATCTCCTTGGCCTCTTCAAAAGGAACCTTGATGATTGGATGGGAGATAGGAAATTCACCCTGGGGATCACGTCAGTCGTCGTGCTAGACAGGGGTCCTGGGAAGTAAATATTGTGGGAAGAACTATCCGGGGAATTGTTTGGCTAGGCTTGTATAGGCTCTATGGCCGATAGCCTAGTACCAACCTATGAACTTATGCATAGCAAAAAAAAATAGGTAGAGAGAGTTAAGTAAATCATACAGTAAATCTGTACATTTTAAAGCCCTCTTTCCCCTTCCACTTCCCTCAGCTTTAACATACTTTTTTAATATAAAATTAGCACTATTTACATATTAATAAACATTTTCTGCTATCTATCTCATATTAATTTATAAAGCCAAAAGTCTGTGTAGAATGTTTGTATGGTTACAGCAGATGTATACTTCGTGTAGAAAGCTTATTATAACTTTATATGATGGGTATAGTGTGTTAATATAATACATTTAAATGGAAGCAGTATGAATCATTTGCATACTGTGTGACGCTGTTGTGTGAAGGCTATTGTCATTTGCTGACTGTGTCTGTGAGATTAATAGAATAGTGTGAATGGATAGGAAAGAGAGGAGAAAAAAAGAATCAATAAATGCTGGGTAGCAGTATTATGTTACCACTGATGTAATGCATAGCCTGCATAGTAAAAGTTTGCTGTAAGGTGTTTTTATTACTGCAGCTTATTTTTAAGTAAATATTTAAACAAGTTTGTTTATATTGAAGTATTTAGCAACTGTATATATTATTATGCAAAATAAAGGAAAAGAATGAAAAACAAAAAAGTAAGAAAAAGGAGAGCAGGATTGAGAAATGGAAAAAGGTGATATAGAAGAAAGCAGGCTTAAGTATATATATATTTACTAAATAAGTAGCAAGTTTGTACCTTATGATTCCATTTGTAGCCTGTGTTTTCAGATGTATTGTTTGTTAAGTTTTGAGAGTGATGGTTTTTGTACTATTTCCCCTTAAGCTTCTTACTAGATTTGTCAGCTGTTGTTATTTTACCATTAGCAGCTTGTCTTTTTAGAGTGAATAAAGAAAGGTCCATTTCTTCTACTTTCTCAGGTAAGTTGCTTTTTCCAAAGAAGGCTCATGCTTCTTCAAGAGAACTGAATATTTTTGACCATCCAAAAGGGTAATTTTGATTCTGGCCGGAAACATTATCTGGGCTTTAATGTTGGCTTCTTTTAAGTCTTTAATAAGTGGGACACACACTTTTCTCTTTGTGATCAAAGTGGAAGTGTAATCATTGTCAAATCTTATATTTTTCCCATCGACTTGGACTGGATTTCCTGACCATGCAGCTCTTAGTATTGTCTTTGTCTTGTGTAGATAGGAATTTTACAATGATGGATCTCACAGCTGTTGAATTTTTTTCTGATTGCAGTCATGCATTATTATCAACACAAGTCCCTAACAGTATCCTCATTATGAAGTGGAGTATTGCTGTACTGTATAGTGTGAGGAGGTTGTCTACATGATGTGACAATATTGTACTTGCAGATTACATATTACTCATTTCCACTTCAAACAGTATTCTTAATGTTTCTTGTTTCAGTGATTTAAGAATTCAGTTAGTAGATTCTATTAAAAGCTAGAACTTATTTTTAACAACCACCAAGTCTGTCTGCCATTTAAATTCTGTCTTGCGTAAAATCAACAAAAACAATCTTTTACAGGGTGAAGACATTTCTTTTCATGAGTACAACACAAACAACTTCATCAGTGTTTCTTTCTTACCTCAGTCTTTTACTAGGTAAACCTATTTTTATAAACTGTTGCCTTTCCTTGTCTTGGTTACAAGCAAAAGTACATGTGATATTAGTTTCACAGGACTTGTGCTCAGGCAATAAGAAGGAATTTTAGCCATTTTTTCAGACTCAAACTTATTTATTCTGTTGCCATGTATCAGAATCTGTTTTATGTATTTCTGCATCTTGTAGCCATGGAGGTTTACTGAAAATGGGATCTACCTGGGTGAACAACCCTGGGAAATGAATCAATGAATTAGTAAACAGTCTGTTTAACTGAGCAGATGCTGGTACTCCCAAACTACAAGTGAGTTCTAAGTACTATATTGCAAATATAATGTGATTTTTCCTTTATGCCCCAATGAGAAAGTCAATTTTTATATCTGACTCTTAAATAAGAAACTTGTGCAAAAAAATTGCTGTTGTTGCCACCCTTTCCTTTCGTTTTATTTTATTTTTATTTATTTTCATCGGTCATGAAAGGACAGTTAGACAGCTGCTCTGCATCAGAGGTGATGAAGAAAACAAGTTGGGCAAAGAATGCAAATAACTCACAAGGAAGACACCATGAGGAAACTAGGTTAACAACATCACAGACAAGTAGTGAGGACACCCTGATTTCTTCCACTTATAAAGGGGGAAATAGAATACATGAGAGGTCCACAGAGAGAGCGAGAGAGAGAGAGGGAGAAAGAAAGTGAGAGAGCACAGTTAGAGTTTCTGTAAAAATAAGGGAGTGCTGATGGCATAACCCTGGCCTACTAGTTTTAAATCTAACTACAGGTTAGAATGTTCTCTTGTTCCTGGGTAACATTTAAATGCTTCCAAAAATCCCCCCGTTCTCACCAAAATTTTAAAGATTAATGTTATGTTAGGGAGTCAATAATGAAAAATGGAACATCTGAAAAAGGAAAGCATCATGTGGTAGTTAGCGTAGAGACATTGAATTCAGGCTGCTAATTGGAGCTGACCTGAACATGGGTTTAGAGTAATAAGCTGAGAGACCAGAACTAGGACTACCCAGAAAGGTTAATGTCTGCTCACAAGACTAATAGACACAATTTACACAAAGGCATTTCAAAACCAAATGGTAGGTTGAGCTGCAAAAAGCAACTTGAAGTAGGAATTGAAATGAATTACAAAACACCATGCCTAATAAATTAAAATGTTTCTTAGTCAAGATATTGAATAGAGAGAATGTCTGATACAGTTTCACAGCAATTACTTCTTTTTTTGAAGGAGGGCAAGCCCCTGCACCCCCCATAGACGATGAGCTTAGATATTCCAGCTCCGGGATCACCATACCACAGTGAAAAGGGAATATTCCAGGAAACAGCCATCTTGGACAGGATATATGTAAGTTTGTTCTTTTGGCCATTCAGTCTCCATATTTTGTGACTTGCTCTAGTGGGTCCAAACATTTCAATTGGTTACCCATGAGGTTTACCTTTTTTGTAGCCAATAAGTGAATAGGGTTGACATCTTTACAAACATTTTTTTTTAAAGAAATGTGAGTTTTTTTCAGGAAAAAACATACTCACAATCAATGCAAATGACTGTACTTTCCTTTTTTTCTGCCAAAATCAAAGCATGAGTCGTTATTGTTGTTTCACATAACACTAATGTGTTTCTAATACAGCATAATTGTTTTATGAGCCTATTAAAAGAAACAAAAAAACATTTTTGTCTAAATATTTCAGGACATTTGTCATTTTTTTATGTTTTTACAAAGTATTCAACTGCTCAAATAGGGACTGTCCCGCATAAGAGTAACTGGTGGTAACCCTATAAGTGAAAGTTAACTAATGATTATTTGCACAAAATCCAGTGTCTGTTTCCCCTAACAATGAAAAACTGTACAGTTGAGCTTTTGGCAAGCAAATACAGTTGTCATGGTGACCTGACAGCATGTCTTGGGAGGGGGAAGGTGTCAGGGGTTAATAACCCAACTGGTCAGCATTTGACGTCATTCTGGTGATGAGCATTAATTATACCACAGTCAGCTATACATTATCTCAATAACTTTCTCATCATTGGTGAAGGTAAGCTGAACACCAGGACAGGCATGGAACTTTTGTTAGAATTATGTAACAACTTTGGGGTCCCTTTGGCTGATGACAAGATAGAAGAACCTTCCCACTCAATCACATTTTTAGTAATTTAAAATCTTCCCTGATAGATTTAACTACTGTGGTGTCCAAGATGTGTGCATGCCTCTAAATGTACGTACATTGTCTTGTCTCCTATCGCACAGAGTATAAGTTACAAATACTAGAGACTGCTACATATTGTGTTTTGGATGCTGTTATTGGAAAATTTAGGCTCTCATGTTTGTAAACTTTATCATTGTTTGTAAGCACCATGTGTAATGCTGACAGAACTCTAACATTATTCCGTTTGAGCTTGTATTAAGTCTGGAGCTAGACTTACCTGAGCATTACTGTAGGAAACTGTGAAATAAGAGAACTTTAGCACATTACAGTGTGGAAACACAGTTCTAGTGTATAGTTACATACACTGTAAAGAATTCATGCAGCACTGAAGAAAGTGAAGCAACTGTCAGATAATTTCTGTATCTGGTGATTAAAAGAGCCTTGATTATGAAAGTATAATTACTGTGCTGCAAAATTTTGTCTAATACTGTTTAAGTACAACAGCTTTACTGCTAAGCACACGTTCATGTAAGGGTTGTTGATCAATTATTTTAATAACAGGCAAAACCTCTCAACTGCTCTAATCAGTGTACTATTTTTTTAAGTAAAAAAACGGAGTTTCCTCCTTCCTTATCCGCTCTATCCTAACACTCTTTACTAAGCAAATGTAGCTTTATATGCATATTTTCTCTTTTTTTCTTTTGGAGTCAGTCTGCCTAGTGGCTACTTACACTACAGTTAAAATGCAACAGTGTGCTTATACCTGTTCATAGGACCTATCTGCAAGATGCCTCAGATTTTAACAGGACTCTTTAAAAGTTTCAGCTTTCTGGTGTCTTACAAGCACCCAGTGTAGGTTTACATTTAAATATCTTTGTGTTCCTGTAACTTTGTTTAATACTAGCTGAGACTCTAACTCTATGACCTGCACCCCCCACCCTGCATTTTCCTTGCAGGACTTAAAATTGTTATTTGTACTTAGATAATCTTTGGTCTCTGCTGACTCATTCCCATTAACAGTGTTGTCTGCTCTGAATTGAAGTCTTGGCTCAGCCCACTCCGTTTTCCCTCACTACACTTGGGCTCACTTCACTCCCCACCCTAACTACCTATTCCAGCCCACCCCTGACATCATTTCCTTTATAGTTAACTAGTTGTTCCACCATACAACATGCCACTCCCCTATTTCTCATTATAGCAATACAGACATCTACACTGTTTCTTTTTTCACTACCCTCCTCCCCTTTACCTTTCCACCAATCAATGCCTCTCCCTGCACTCTTCTTATACTTGCTTTCCATATTGTACTACTTTACTTTAATTGAACATAAGCTTAACTCACAACAACTATCTCCTACCTGTACTTTAACCTCTCAATCCTCATTTAACTTAGACTACTTTACTATCCAACCTTCTCCCTATACTACATCCTCCTAACCTACATTACTCCACCCACCACCTCCTACCCCTCCTACCTCATCTATCTGTGCACCTCTCACTTACTCCACTATTCTATCCTCTACACATCCAAATACTACTTTTCTACACTTCCTCTACCCTGTTCTCATATTACTTCTTCCCACCTCACATAATTCCTTTTTACTTACTCCTATTATCCTATATCTCTAACTCTACTCAATACTCTGCCTATCCTACCCACAGCTACCTATAACACCATCACTGTCATTCACCTTATTAGTCCTACAAACAACATGATACTCACATACATAAGAACACACAGCCCAATAAAATGTCTCTCACCTCCAAAACTATTCTATTTCTGTTCTCTCTAAATCTCTATCTCCTTGTACAACTAACAGCTCATCACACAGCCCACATACCTTACAAACCTACTTCTACAACAACCATACTTATACAATCTCTCCCCAGCTATTCCTCAGTAGGGCCTACTTTATATGCCACAGACATAATCTTACAAATCAAACTAAAAATCCTCTCCCATCAAACCCACCACAACAAAACCTCAATTCTAAACAATCTCCTCAATATTAAAAAGAAACTGCAACCTGTAAATCTCCCCACCCACCGCAATCTAAGTCAATGCGGTGATACACATCCAAACCTTGGCCCCCCTCTGCCTTTTATAATGCTCCAACCTTCTTAAAGTCCCTAAACTTCACCACCATCAATCTCCAAATCATTAGAAATAAAATACCACACCTACATGTCTGGTTAGACAAAAACAAACCATACTTTACTGACTTTAATGAGACATGGTTAAAACCTTATATCAAAGATGCTGAATTGCTACCTCCTAATTACAACTGCCTCAGAATAGATAGATCACATAAAAAAGGGGGAGGTATTGCCTTGATATACCCAAACACCTTCACTGTAGTTCAATACACAAAACCTGTCCCACAATTCTTAACAGCAGAGATACTAGTATGCTTTCTAAAAATGAATAACAGTAAAAACCTTTGTATCATAGTCATATACATCACCCCAGGCAACAACATTCCTATACATGCAGACATTCTTGCTTGTTCAGCTAATAACATTACAAATTAAACCATCAACCTAGGGGACGTTAACATTAACTGGCTTAATATTTCTAATCAGGACCCTTCCACCAGCATAAACCTATATAACTATACCCAACTAATAACCATTATAACCAGGCCCAATAATAAAACAGGCAATGGCTCAATTCTGGATTGGATACTCATCTCCAATCCTAATAAAATCTCCTCTTCTAAGACACTACCTAACAGTATTAGTGACCACTTACCAGACCTTATAACTCATAAGACCACCTCAGTCCTAAGCACACACCAAGTTAAGCAAATCAGAGATTTATCTCGCTTCTCTCCAATAACTTTAATGGAATCTTACAAAGGCTCAACTGTCCCCACTCAAATATCTCCCTCTCCATGAGGCTGTTGAATTCCTCAATTCAACATTTCTTAGAATTTTAAATACTTTAGCCCCACCTTGACTAAAAAGAGTAAAAGCTAAACAGGTAACCTGGCTTACCAAACGCACAAAGCAAATTATGTCAGCTAGGGATAAAGCTTGGAAAACCTGGCAAAAAATAAAAATCATAACAACCTGATTCAATATAAACGATTATGCAACCAGGCAAAATGACTAGTAATTAAAAATAAAAAAGAACACTTTCTAAGCCTTCAAAACCAGCAGAAAACTAAACCCAAAGAAACTTTGGAGCACAATCAATTCCCTACTCTGTCCAGGTAAAAATAACAATCCTTGCCCTAATCCAGATAAAACTCTCACCGAGACAGCCTCATTCTTCAATTCATATTTTATCGACAGCATAGCTAAACTCACCACTACCTTCCCGTGTATAGACGCCTGCCAACCTGAACCTCCCCCTTCACACTCCTGTACTGTTCCTCTCTTCTCATTATTACCTATACCAACTTCCACTACAAAAAAACTACTTCATAAACTCAAACCTTGTACTAACGCACCAGACAATTTACCTGCTGAATTTCTACAACTATCTGCAAACTCCATTGCCTATCCTATCAGCATACTCCTCAATAGATCTATTCAGGAGTCCAGTATACCAAACATATGGAAGAAAGCATTTATTCTTCCACTCCGTAAAAGATGGCAACTACTCTGATCTCTTTAATTTCTGACCAATCGTTATCCTCTCTTCCATCTCTAAAATATTAGAAAAAAGTATTCACACTCAGCTTCTTAACTATCTTGTCCAAAACTAGATACTTTCCCCACACACAGCACAGCTTCAGGCCAGGTCATACCTGCACTGCTCTCCTTTATGAACACAGTAAACAGGGCTTGTGATGCCGGTTACATAGTCTCCACACTGTTCCTAGATCTCTCTCTAAGGCCTTTGATACGGTTTCACATCCCTTTCTGCTCACAAAACTCACTAACTTAGGTCTCTCACCCCATAGCTTAAACTGGTTCTCAGACTATCAAACCAATAAGCAACAATCCACCAAATGGCAACAATCCTTCTCACCTTTTCTCTGTACAACCACAGGTGTACCTCAGGGATCTATACTAGGTCCCCTCCTTTTCAATATATTCATTAACAACTTCCACACCACCCTTACCCATGGCAGTTATCCAATATGCAAATGATTCTGTAATCATCTGTACTGCCAAATCTATGAGTTACAATGTCTTTAAATCCCAATAAAAGCAAACTTTTAATATTCCTCCCAAAAAATATTGCTCTGAACAAGAATGATTTTTCTGTCCAATCCCATAAGAACACCCTCATTGAAATAGTTCCAAGTACCAAACTGCTAGGAATTATTATTGATGAAAATCTAACATTTGACCTCCATATCCATAGTAACATCAAAAAAACACATCAAAAATTAGGTACCCTCTATAGACACAAACACCACCTTAATATTAGTGCAAAAAAAGCTTTAGCATCATCCGTCCTGCTACCATCTCTACTATACGGTGCCCCAGTCCTCACCAATATCCATTCCTCCCTGAAAACCAAATTGGACTCATGTTACAACAAGATTGCCAAATTAATAACAAATTTAAAAAACTCAGCACACCACTGCTTATCTCTACAACAGCTAAACTGGCTTGAGCTCCCGAACTACCTCACTTATTCACAATTAACCACTGCACATAAACTCATATACAAGCCTTCCACTTGCCCCTCCCTCTCCTCCTTATTGACTACATACCGCCCAATCAGGCCACTAACATCCAAAAACACAATGATGCTGAAAGCTGAAAAACCTAATCTTGCAGCTGGTCAAATGCTGTACTCTTTAACTGTCTCAAAACTATGGACTGCCCTCCCACCTTCTATCAGAACAATCAGTAATCCTGCTCTCTTTAAGAAGTCTGTCAGATCACACTCTCTTCTCTTTGGCAATGTACTTGTGCCAAAATAGTACCTCCTAACAACTGATCCACTGCTATATCCCCTCTATAATATCACTACTTAGGAGCTCTCTCTGACTTGCTGAATTCAACTGCTTATGCCTATAAAACTCCAAGAAGTAACAATCAAAACTGCTACCCTACCTGACTAACTCCATATTCAGTAATCAAATTGTACAGAATGTTGCTGTGTAATGTTTGTAAATAACTTGTACCATTGTGTTTAATATTTATTTCCATGCATTGTGACTGTACATTCTGTATATTGTGCTTTTTCATGTACTTACTATTAATGTTATGTGGAGCTTTTCTTCCTGGGCCTCTACTGAAAATGGGCTCACCTAGGCCCCGTAGACTTTCCCGGTTAACAAATGCAACAAATAAATAATAAATAAATAAATAGTACTAGAAATAATCAGCCAATCATTCAAGCTGTATATATACAAGCTTCAGCATCTAGAGTCTGACATTGAGATTTTCCCGGGGGGGGTGAAAGTCAGAGTAGGTCAGATTACGTCACTTTTAGTCTCCTTAAATTTTGCTTTCAATCCAAACAGGCAGAGCTTTCACAAGGTCATCAGCCAACTTATTAAGAGAAGATTGGGAGAAACACTACTGGGTTTGCACCCCAAAATGAGTAAAGAAGAGTCTGAAGTTATGGAAGACAGTTTTGGAATAATTAAATCAGGTCACTTTATGGCCAACAGAGTGTGTTTCTTCAGACTCACTACAGTTTTTCATTATGCTGCAGTAGGCAAAGGAATGGGTGGCTACTTTAGAAGCAGGTAGTTCTCAGCTGAATGGCCATCATTATGGCAGTCAAGACAGACATCACATTCTTAGAGATTATATCCATATGGGTGGCCATGAACATCTGGCAAGCAGACCTTAAGGATAACAAATGTACTGTCCGTTCTGATAACCAAGCTGTAGTGCAAATTCTATTTAGAAGGTCTCAAAATCTTACAGAATACAGTTCTTATTAAGGCAATTAGTTTTACTCATTTTAAAAATCAACTTGACTTTTTCTGCCAAGTACATATCTGGTGTTAAGAACAACATAGCTGGCAGCCTACCCTACCTACAGATTTGTAGGTTCTGAATGCTGGCACCAGAGGCTCACCACCTTCCTACAATGGTTCTACCACAAATATGGCTATTGGGAGAGGAATGATGTTGACATTATTAGGTAACTCATGGACCCTAAACCCCAGAAGATCCTAGGCATCAGACTTGAAGAAACTTAAAATGTTTTAGTTGAACGAGTCTATTTAGGCAAGGCATTGCTCCATAGATTTCACAATTCACTCATTCTAAATAGATGTGTTTCAGGTTATTCCCCCAAGTCCCATGCATCTTCAAATGGCTGCACTAAGTTGGTTAGCCCTCTTTTTAAGCCTGCCCAACGTGGCTCAACATTGGCTTGTCAAGAGACTAATGAAAGACTGGAACTGCATGAATCCCAGTATTAGAGATTCCAGGAAGCCTTTTGGAGCTCATTTGCTGTTGATGGCAGTACAAGGGTAAGGGAAGCATTCAAAGACTTCCTTATAACACTATGGGCAACAAAACTCACATGGCTTTATGTTGGATCCCACAGAGTCAACCACTTACTGCAGTCTCTCCATTAGCCAGAAGTCGTGATAACAGACAGGCATGTTTCAATTTGGTTTAGGAAATTTAAAACAGAGCAACTTGGTCAGGGCCAACAAATGTTATTACATAAAGGGAAAAATGGCTTCTTTCTCAGTGCACTGAGCCTTGGCAATTCAAAGAAACTGTAGAAGGCTTCATTCTTGAGAGGTGGTATTCCTTCACCTGAATGGTCAGCCCATCTGAACTACAAAAGTTAATATTATGTTAATAAAAGCATTATTCAGTCAAGACATTGCACCTGAAGGTTATGTTTCCCATTCCTTTAGAATAGGAAGAGCAACTGATTTGGGGCAGGGAAAGGCATTTGGTTGAAAATTAAAGCATATAGGTCAATGGAAATCAAATGCTTACTTAAGCTATATTACGTGTATTTACATTGTTGTACATTCCTTTTATGTCCATGCCTGCTCCTGGTTATTGAGTACTGTTTTATCTAAAAAGCAGCCTGCAGATGTTCCATATCAATTACATGAAAGAACCTTTGTCTTGATTCAAAGCTTTGTATGGATGACTGGGGGGGTGTCATCCAGGACTATCCTAGCTCCAGCTGTTGACATCATTGGAGAACTGGCTCAATGTTAACAGGGTATGTGATGCATTAAGCATTCATTTGGGAGACAATGATCTGGTTTACAGTTCTAAGTGCTTACACATCAGTAAAATTCTGGCTGAACTATGTGTGTTGCATCTGAAATTTTGATATGATAGCTGTATGGCCAGCTATTTTGCCAAGACTGACATGGCACAGAGCTCGCAGACTGGCAACAATCAATATATGTTGGAGATTTGTAAATTCCAGAATAGTGAAAGCCTCCATTCAGTTGGATATTTTCATGATTGAGCACCCTGATTTAGACACTTTTGACCCAGATTTCCATAGTCGAAATGGAATCCATTTGAATTAAATGGGGTGGGATTTGTTTCACTTACAGTTTGTAATGCACATGCAGAATGCAAAATATTAGTGTCATAGCCCTGTTACCATAGAAAAATACTAACCTGAGGGTTTGGAAGGGGGAGCAACATGAGACATGTTGGTGTATAAGGATCATTCTAGCCTCTGTTTCTACCTTTCATCCCCAGATTTTCTTTTAAGAATCTCAGATACTTGTTATGTTAAACTAAAGATGGAGAATACAGGCAGTACATGTCAGGAGTTGTGTTGGAGCTGAGGGGGGCACTGAGTATGCTCCTGGCTGTTAGAAGGAGCTATCCTGAACAGGTAGGGGGCACTGGGGTGGGGCATCAACCAGCATGAATTCAAGTCTGTTAATATTGGTATAAAAGTTTTCAAATTTGATGATTTTTATTTGAATAGTAAATGCATTATAAGTAAGTGATTGTTTTAGTAATGCACTGCTTACTTCAGCAAGTAGTCACAATGGTAGATGTGAGTTGTCTTATCTTTATTTGGGTCTAGGAGGTCGATCAAGGACAACTGAGCATTTGTCAAGCAAACTCTTCATCTATTTTCCCTTCCACATGGCAAGTGCTTGCAGAACGTTTGGGTTTTCATTCAAACTATTTAGAACTACTAAAGAAGCTCAGCTGTGCCCCCCTCTAATCTGGTTTAATGAAATAACTCATACAGGCCAAACCTTGGCTGGATTTGAGACTTCCCTTGTGGTACTGTTAACTCATTATATCTTGAACTACTCCAGAGCATTCTTTTCTTTTACTTCTAGACTTGACTTAAGCATGTACAACATTTTCAGGGTCCAACAAATAATTAAGTACCTGTACAAGGTACTTGGTGATGCAGCCATTCTGTTCTATAGATTCAAATGTAATTGGAAGCTTTAAACTGTTAGTTAACTGCATGAACCTGCTAAGGCTTACAAACTTTCAAGCAACATTTTATACTCTTCATTTATTTTCCCTTCCACATGGCAAGTGCTTGGAGAACTTTTGGATTTGATTCAAACTAGTTATAACTACTAAATAAGCTCACTGTACCCACCTTCCAGTAGCAAGTGGGGCAACTGCCCTGGGTGCAAAGTGTCGGGGGTGTCTGATGAGCTGATCCCAATCTCTCTTTAATGTAATACCAGCTTTTAAAAGCCAGCATTGCAGTTGTAGTCAAACCTGACCTCTGCCACGCTCCCTGTATGGTCTAAACTGTAACAACTGCTTACCACATTGTAGAGTGTAGTTTATTACAGTTTAGAAGTAATTTTTTTTAACTAAAACCTGAGAGCTGTAGCACCATGCAGGCAGGGTATAAACTGTAGTAACTGTTTGCTACATTTGTAGCAAGTAGTTTGCTACAGTTTAAAAGAGAAGAATTGCTTTTTTTTTTACCTAAAACCTGAGCTCCATTGTGCTCCATGAAGGCAGGTTATAAACTGTAGCAAATAAAGAAGAAATTATTGTATTATATAAAATATGTTGTAGAAGGACTGAGGGCAGAGCACAGAAATGGAACCTAAATGGGTGGGCAGGAGGATGGGGCATCTGGCATCTGGCCACAAGTTTTTTTATGATAGCTGAAGGAATGGCATTTTTAGTTTTATTTTTTTGTCTTCAATGGAAGAGCTGGGGGAGGGGTGGATCTACCTACTTTAATAAGCTGATCACTTTCAGTAGAGTGACTAGCTTATTGACTTATTACAATGAAGTTTTTTTTTTGCTCTTCACTTGAAGAGCTGAGGGGTGGGGTGCTGGTTCATGGTACAGGACATGACACTGGTTGAACCTCCTACTTTTCTACCCCCTCCACTCTTATTTAATCGATTAACTCTGGTTAGTAATTTTATTATTTAAATTCTTAAAAATATTTCTCTCTGTTATTTGTTTCTGGAACATAAAGTTAGCCTTATATATTAGCTTGCCATTGAATGTTTTTACTTACTTAGGTTGTAGACGCTGATTGACTCACACGGAGTGGGATTTCTGACCCACTTTACTCTTCTCCCACCCCCAATTCCCCAGCCTCCCCCAAGTTCTGTACACTTATGTCCTCCTTTTCACATCGACTTCTTCCAGCATAACAAAACTCCCTTAATGACACACATTCCAGTATCCACTCTCACATTCAAGCAGCTATTAACATTCCTCCTACCTAGCTTTGTCGCCTTTCCAACTTTAACATACAACACAATGGATCTTATACTTCTGCAAAACATTTTTTTTCCTAACTACCTACTTTTGCTCCTCCTGCTAACACCCATTACTACTCCTCCTAACAATATCTACGAAATCTCTTACACTGACAAGTGCTCCACACTCTTACTTTACCCAGTTATGTTTAATACTACTATATAGCCTACAACACAAGCAAACCAAGTAACAAACAAAAAAGGAGAAGGCTTCAGAGCAAAAAAATGCAAACACTGATTTTATTAATCAAGAACTTTAAGCACTTTTGTCTATTAGTAGTATTTTAAAACTGAAGACTGCTTACTTCTTTTCTTGATATAATGTATTGTTTATTAAGTGACAATAAGCCCACCAGTTTTTAAGAAGTAAAAAAAATGAGTTAGGTTGAATTAATATTACTTTTAGTGATATTTATTATTGTTCAATTGATTTTAAAGGGAATATTTTTTAATGTGCAAGTGATATCTTTTTAACATGATTTTGTAGAATTGTGTTTCTGTATATATATATATATATATATATATATATATATATATATATATATATGTGTGTGTGTGTGTGTGTGTGTGTTTGTGTGCTTGTATATGTAAATATATGTATATATATATATATATATATATATTTTTTTTTTTTTTTTTTAGGGAGATCACTATTGTTTTGTTGCTGCTATAACTACTTTTTTGGTATTATGGATATGAGAACCATGGCAACTAACTTAATTGGCTAGGTATTCCATTAATTATGGGGAGGGGTTAAGTAGGTATTTAAATGGTGTGGTTTGTTTTACTCTTTGTTCTGAGGAAGTTCTTTATATCAATGGACGAAAGGGCTTAAAGTTATTGATTAATAAAATCAGTGTTTGTGTTTTTTTTTTTTTTTTGCTCTGAAGCATTCTCCTTCTTTTTCATTTGTTTAACACTACTATGCTGTAGTCTATTCATTCCAAATTAATCTTCCCATACATATCCTCCATCTTTCTGCAATACCTTCATACCATACTTACACTGCTTACACTCCATCTACTTCAATGATATATATATATATATATATATATATATATATATATATATATATATATATATATATACATACACTAATTTTACCATTTAATAATCTACTGCTGCACCTGTTTAACATTATGTACAAAGTTTCGCCAGTCTTACTCCTTCTGCTTCTTCAAGATAATATCAAAGCTAACCCAGGAGCATCTCCACAATCTTATATACTAATCAATTCGTAAAGTAACAAAAAAACAAACAAACAAAAAAAAAAACAAACTCAGCAGATTAATGCCTTCATTTCCTTCCATAAACCTGATTTACTTGCTGTCACAGAGTCCAAGGATTAAGGATAACAATCCTTTGCATTAGTTTTTCTCTGGTTACAACTAATTTTTGACCCCTGATCAAGCAAAAGACAAGGATGTGGGAACTCTTCTTTTGTTCAAGTGGCACTTAAATATTCATTTACTTGCTCAAGGAAACAACAAAACAAATAACTATTCTAAATGGCTTCTTGTACTCGTTCCCTACAACAAGAATACAATACAGCATCTCGCTGTATCATATCTTTTACCATCATCTTTAATCCCCAAACTAAATAACCGACTTAAAGAAATAATGTCATTCATAAATAATTTGAAAAATATTATAATACTTGGAGACTTCAGTCTCAAGCTGTTTAGTCCGATTCCAATGACAAGAATACTCTCCTGATATAATACACATCACCCACCTCTTACCTTACCCTACTAAACCAGACCTCAGTAACATCTCATTACTCCATTCTAGTTTGCATATTAACTAACAAACCTTCTCTAATCTCAAACATCATCATCCACCCACCATCCTTCAGTGACCACTGCCCTTTAGTTTTCATATCCATCATCCATATGTAAACAGACCCCAAAGCTTGTATCTTGTTGTAATAAATTACAGAATAACATTAACAAACTTAAATCCACCATATCCTTAATTGACTGGTCACCAATATGGAGCTAATATAACCCTAATGCTGCTGCAAAACTACTCACTTATATATTGGCTGACCTGCAGAATTCCTGATTCCCAGTAATCCAAAGAGTACGCAAACCTAAAACTAACAACTGGTTAATCTATAAATTTAAAGCTCTGTTACATCTCAGAGACAAGGCATGTCATTCTTGGAAAGCACTTCCTATTACTATAAACAAACAGCATTACACCCAGCTATGCTACCTTGTCAAGCAAGCTATATATCGTCATAAAAGTCGTTTGATGAAATTATACCAAACTACCCTAATAAAATCACCCAAAAACTTCAGGAAAGGCATCAACCATCTTACAGGATGGAAGAGCTTTCCCACCATGAATTCCACATCTTGTTAACTTTCTGATTTCCTTTCTCATTTCAACAACCTTCTCGGACTTTTATTTAGCCAGTCCCAAGCTGCATCTGACACTTCCACCTGGTCTCCATGCACCCCTGCATTCTACTTCAGGACTATCTCATCCAAGGACATCTACCCCCTGCTCGAACAGATTAAACTCAGTAGTCACTCTGATACTGACAACCTCCACCCATGATTTATTTAGCACTGTAGAGACAACATCATAACCCCACTGAAACACCTGAAACACCTACACAATTTGTGTATTACTCTTAATATTATGCCTAATATCTGAAAGAATACTATTGTAAAACCTCTCCCTAAGAAACTCAGTCACTCTAATCAATCAGACTTTTGGCTAATTTCTATTCTCCATGTCTTATGAAACATTCCAGAAAAATTCCTTGTTTTGTAACTCACTCAATACATCACCCGATACCACTTTCTATCTCAAAATCAGCATGGCTTTTGGTCTGGTCACAGTACATACACAGCTGTCTGGACACTCAGTGACAGCATTCTTCGTGGAATGGACAAAGGCCTAATTTCTGGAGCAATTTTTTATTGATCTCACCACAACCATTTATCTTGTTGATCACTCATTTCTCCTAGACCAGCTCACTGAAATAAGCATTAAAGATGATGCACTGCCCTGGTTGAAAAGCTACCCCTGTAACCATTCCTTTCCAGTTAATTTCAATTAATCTATCTCTACGTCAGTCCATCTCTAGAAAGGTGTCACTCAAGGATCTATTTTGGTATCCCTCCTCTTTTCTATCTACATTAACAAACTTCGTTTTGACTTACCCCATCTTCCTCCCCTGCTTTATGCTGATGACATGGTCCTATTCTACCACTCTGTCTCTCTCTCTTTCTCTCTTCTCTTGAACTTGAAATTCAGGCTGATTTTCATGCCTTTATTCAATGTGTCAGTGATAAATAATTGCTACCAAATTCCTCTGAAACAAAAACAATGCTTGGTGGCACTAGGCAAAAGGTAATTTCTATCCTCAGGCCTGTAAAAATCTTTGAACATCTTAATAACAGTATATTCAAATACCTAAGGGTTTGGTTGGACCCCTTTCTAAAGGTCCAATTCTACCTGGACTAAACATACAAATAAAATCCTCTCTCTACTATTCTGGGTTAATATGATCTGCCCTTCTCTATCCAGTCTGTAGAAATGGCATAGGTAAAGGTATCATACTAGCTCAGCTAGAATATTGTCTCCCACTAATTACTGCAGCTTCTAAATGAAATATATCCAGTTCAAATGCCATTTGTGATTCATCATTCTCTCCCCAAGAACTGAACACCACTGCTAAACCATTGAAAAAGCTAACTGGCTACTTCTGAAATTGACTTTCTACTTGCCTCGCAGCTATTTAAACTTGCCAAGAATGACACCTTCCCTCCACTAGCTTCTAGACTATTCAGAGGTACACCAACATACAACCTTAGACACTTTAACCACTTATGTACTCTCCTCCAAACCCCACAAACTAGGCTTCACTGCACTGACCATGCTTTCTGAGTCCCAAACGATGGGAATAGCTCCCTTCTTTTCTTAAAGATCATTGCTCTTATCCCATTTTCTTTCACAAATAAAAGCACATTTCAAGACTCTTTGAAAATATGACTGCTACCTCCCTGGTCAGTAACTTAACCTGTTCATTCTCTTTTCAGAATACATACTTTGCTTTGACTCTATTTATGATTGTGATTCTTTAAGTGTGCCAGCTCTGATGTCACTGTATATTTAATGCATGTATATACTGTGTTTTTATCAGTCACTCTGTATATAATGTCATGTATGCATTGTCTTTATACCCTCAAGCTAACAATGATATTCACTTTGTATATAATATATGAATTTATTGCATTTTATCATTCCTGCTGTAGCATGCATCTATTGTGTTTTCCCTGGGTTTAGACTGAAATGGGTCCAATGAGATCAGTGTTCTTCTGCAGTTAACAAATTCAAAATAAAATAAAATCAATGCAGTTGTCATAGTGATCAGACAGAGTCACTCAGAATGGGGGAGGTGCCAGACAGCCATTAACCCAGCTGGCCAACATTAAACCATCAATGTTAAGTTGTTCAATCTCGCCTTCGTTCTTGCTGGATGGGTTCGAAGCCGATCATCGGCTCTGACTTGGCCACTTACTATAGCTCGAGAGCTCTTTACTGGCTCAAGGCTACCCCCTATCCCAGAATGCCCAACGTCAGCTACCCAGATCTCATTTGCTGCTTTAGCTGTGAGGTTGTGATCAATACTGGCACAGACTTAGTATAATTTTTTTTCTCTATTAAACTCAATATTGTGCTTAAAATTTGATATATATTTTCTCTCTTGTAGTAGTTTGTAAGTTCCTCTTATTGTAAACCCCCTTATCTCATCCTTGCTGTGTTGGCCATCGCCCCTTAGTCGCTAGGCCTTCTGCTATTCCCTGAACTAATTTAACTTAGAGAGCCCCCCCCCTTTTAAGGACAGCCATTTAAGTTAGAGGCTCTCCTTTTAGGTCTTTATACATTTTTAGTTACTATTGTAGTTTGTCTTTTGGTAAAATGTCTAAAGAAGTTAAAACCTCTGGTTTTAAAAAGTGTGACTCATGCTGTCAAAAGATCTCTGACAGATGACACACTAGTTGTGTTTACTGCTTGGGGGCTCTGCACCAGCAGGACTCTTGTGCTATTTGTCATGCCTTTAGTCCAAGGGTCCTGCAGGAGTGGAAAAACAAGCTTATCCTCCATGGATTGTTGAAACTGGATTCTCTGGCTAAAGCATCTCAGCCAGTGAAACCTTTGAAACCAATCAAGCCATCACCTCCATGTTCGGAACCCACCTGTGAGCTTGACAAACCAAAGACAAGACTACCCCTCCATCGGCTCCAGTTGTTACTTCAGAGCCATCTTGGAGCTACAAACGAGCTAGGACTCATTCATTGGAGCCGATTTGCTCGGTGCCACGATCACTCTTACTTCAAAGTAAGTCTAGTCATTGCTCATCTTCCCACTCCTCTCGATCCCCGAGGTTATTGGATCAGGATGTGGAGAGAGTGGTCAGTAGGTTACTGAAGTCACAGGCCCTTGCTAAAATGCTTTCAAGTCTGCCTCAACAGGCATCGGCTCCATCTGCTTCGATTTTGATTCCTCCTCCGATTATACTTAGTTCAGAGCTGGAGTCCATGGATGCTCCGATAGTGGTTCCTTCAGCTCCGATGACATCCTCTTCAGCTCCGATGTTGGCTCTGATTACCTCAGTTCTTCCTCGCATTGAGGTATCTGGGCACAAAAGCTCTCTCGTTGGCTCTGAGGGGAGAAGTGGCATTGGACCCTTGTCCGACTCCGCTCTCTGTCTTGGAGTGTCGGCTCAGTTGAGCTGAGCTCCCACATTGGTCTTGGAGCCATTGCTGTCAGTCAAGAGTGGGATTCCTGTCTTTTCAGAGCTGGAGACCTCCTTGTGTTGAGACCATGTTGCCTTCAAGGTCATGCGGACAGTGCTGTCTCCACAGATGGCTCCACTATTGGCTCCATCGGCTCCGTCCCCCTCGGTGCCTGTGACAACCTCTGCTCCTCCTCCAGTCCCAAGGTGTAGGGAACCTATGCCCTAGGACACCCCAATGGGTGAACCGTCTTCTTCTGAAACCTCCCCAGAGCATTCTGAGCAGGCTTTCCAGAACAAAAAGTGCAAGAGGAAGCACCGAGACTCCCCTGAGCCTGTCACCTCAGATACAGACCTGGATGAATCAGAGGGGTCCTCAAGGTCCCCCTCTGAAGATGTTTCCTTTTTGGACATCCTTGAGATTCTCAGGCAGAGGCATACCTGGACTTCCCTAGCGCCCACAAGGATGAGGCTGTATACCTGGATGCATTTGGTTCCTGGCCTTCCACCTCCTGGGTGTCTCCACCTTTTGATCCACTCATGTCTGTAGTGTCTCGAAAGTCTTGGTCATCTCCTGATTCCATGGAACCTGTCCTGAGGAGACCCAATACATTCATCACAGCTCCCCAAGACAAACAATTTTTAACTAAAGGTGTTCCAGTTGATGCCATGGTGGTAGCAGAAGCCACAAAGAGAGAGTTAGCTGAAACCACCTCATCTGTCCATCCACCGAATAAAGACTCTCGTATAATGGACAGAAATGAGAAGCAGATGTTTTCATCAGTGACCTTCTCCCTTAGGTCCCTGAAATATCTTTCCCATTTTACTAGGCTTCAGAGGGATCTCCTAAAAGAGCTTGGAGATACCCTACAAGATCCCACAGCTGAGTGAGCTTCAGCCAAGGTAGTTACCCAGCTGGCGACTCTTAATTCAATAGTCAACTCCTCCATGAAACTTATTTCATATACAGCCGATGGAGCGGGTAGAGCTGCAGGAACAGGAGTGACTCTTAGGAGACATTCTTGGCTGTGACTGTGTCAGTTTATGGAACCTTTCAGAGCATCCTTCACCAATACCCCCTTTGATGGTTCCTCTCTCTTTGGGCCTCAGGTGAAAGACACGCTTACCAGGTGCCAGCAGGAAGGCAAGATGCTCTCTGATGTTGGAGTCAGTTTTTCCACTCCTACCAGACCATACCCAAGGGGTCAGAAGGGTGGAAAGATGTGGTTTTGGAAATCCCAGGGACCCTTGCCTGATGCACTTGGTGATTTTTCCCCCAGCGGCAGGGGGGAAAATAATAACAATGGCAGACTTCGCCCTCATGGCAGAGGGAGTCCACAAAATCAGGGTGACAGAGATACATTCTCTTCCAAATCCTATCATCATCCCTGAAGGGATGCCTGACTGCTCAACTCTGGAGGCAGTCAGGGGATGGCTTTCTTTGTACCCAATCACCTGGCAAAATATTACAAAAGACAAATGGGTGCTAGCCATTATATCTGGAGGTTATAAGATTCCCTTTCATCAACCCCCTTTTGTTTCAAACAAATCCATCCCAGATGTTCCACCCAATCTAAGGGATGAGGCGGTCACAGAAGTTTCAAGACTACTAGAAAAAAGAGCCATCCAGGAAGTCCCCGCAGACCAAGTAGGATCCGGAATTTACTCAAGATTCTTTTTAGTGCCCAAAAAGACAGGGGACTGGAGACCAATTCTGGATCTCACCAGGTTAAACAAATTGTACAAAAAGAAAAGTTTCAGATGGTAACACTGCAGTCCATTCTCCCCTTTCTGGGTCAGGACAATTGGATGTGCTCCACAGATGTTCAGGACGTGTACTATCATATAAAAATGGACAGATGGTCCAGGAGATTTCTACGCTTCCGGCTAGGGGCCAGTCATTACCAATTCAGAGCTCTGCCCTTTGGTCTCACCACAGCCCCCAGGGTGTTCACCAAATGCATGGCAGTAGTCACGGCTCACCTGAGACGTCTAGGATTCCAGGTGTTTCCTTATCTGGATGACTGGCTCCTCACTGCGAACACCAGGCAACAACTTGTAGAGGCACGAGATTATGCCATCACATCCTGTGCTCAACTAGGCATCACAATAAACTTCGAAATATCTGCCCTGTTGCCCTGTCAATCTATTACATACATAGGAGCAGAGCTAAACACAAGAAAAATGATTGTAAAATTGCCTCAGGAAAGAGTTTCCATTATTCGAAAACAGGTGTCACTTCCCCTAAAGAGCAAAAGAATTCAAGTCAGATATGTTCTTCAAGCTTTAGGGTCCATGGCAGCAGCCATTCTTCTAGTTCCCTTAGCACGCTTTCACATGAGAATCCTACAGTGGCTTCTTTTCACACAATGGTCCTTCCAGGAATTGCCCATGTCTCATATGATGCTAATTACAGAATCTAGCAAAAGACACCTTTCCTGGTGGATGGTCTCCCCACTAGTTACTCAGGGCAGACCTTTCATGCAACCCCATCCGGTCGCCAAAGTGACCACTGATGCTTCTCTGATAGGGTGGGGGGTGGGGCATTATCTAGGGATGACAGTCCAAGGCACTTGGCAACTTCACGAGTACCACTTGCACATCAACATCCTGGAGATGAGAGCAGTGCTCCTAGCATTGAAAGCTCTTCAAGACTCTCTCCCTGCTGGGACTATTGCAATACAGACGGACAATATGTCAGTGGTTTGGTACATCAACAAACAGGGCAGAACCAGGTCTTACCCCTTAAGCCGAGAGGCCCTCAGACTATAGCAATGGGTGATTTCCTCCCATCATTTTCTGATAGCAATGCATATCCCTGGGATATCCAACGTAATAGCGGACAGGCTCAGCAGGGTGATCCTCATGCCCCATGAGTGGTCTTTGAAACAGGAAATTGTAGATCTTATTTTTTGCAAATGGGACCAGCCTTGCTGCGATCTCTTTGCCTCTCCCCTCAACAACAAATGCAGCAGCTGCTTCTCCCTTGTTCCTCCTCCAGGTCAGACACCCAGGGATGGTCTAGTCCATGACTGGCCTCAGGGACTCCTTTATGCATTCCCCCCCCCTTTCCCCTAATTCCAAAAGTCATTCAGAAAGCAAAATTGTTAGGTTGCAAAATGATCCTCATTGCACCCTATTGGCCTCGACAGATTTGGTTTCTGTTTCTTCACCCCCACCTTCTAGCCCAGCCTTGGATTCTGGACCCAGTACCGGACCTCTTGATTCATCAATCAGGCGGGCTACACCAATCCCTCCAATCTCTTAAGCTCACAGCTTGGTTACTCCACTTCCAATCCTAGCCAGGCTCCCCAATATTTCCCCAGCAGTGTGTGATATTATTGTTTCCTCCCATAAGGCAAATACAAGGAAAGTCTAAGCTAGCAAATGGAAAAGATTCTCTTACTGGACAGAATCCAGAAATTTAAATCCTTTTACAGCTCCTATACATGAGATTTTGGATTTCTTAGCACAACTGTTTCATTCTGGTGCAGCAAACTGCCTAAATTCATAGCAGGTCCCAGTCACTGCACAGATATCAAAGTGGTCCATTACAAGGAGTGCCTCAGGTGAGTGCGTCTGAGATGAAGATGTCAAGCATTGAGTGACATTACCCTCAGGTTTTGTTCCTGTTCCTGTTATGGTGGTGAATATATTTGAACTGCAAGACAGGCACTAGGAGCAGCAAGAGCCTTAGATGTTATCCATAATCCCAGGGCCGACAGGTGCAGGTCATCTATGCCAAAGCATCATGTTCTGTCGACCATGTCATTCAAAGCAGACAGATAATGGATGCTCTTGGAATGATACCAGAAGCATAGCCAACTGTTGAAGTGAATAATTCAGTCGTTGTACTGTGTTATCAGTCTGGACGAATGCAGAATGCTTCTCAGGGCTAGGGCGATACCTGCCTAGGCTACAAGATCAGAGAGCCATTGCATGTCTCTGTACATGTAGTCCAGGAAGTTACATCTCAGGGCATTCACATTAACATGGAGAATGACAGTCATATTGTACCTGTTGAAGAGTGACCTGAGTGCATAGGTTATGTTGCGGATCCTGTTACCCAACAGCAAGCTAAAAGTGACTATCACCTTGTGTAGCCTGCTGAGGGGGACATCAGTGTAACCGCCTATAGAGTCACCTATGACTAGTGTGTTAGGTTTGTTATATCACCCTATTGGCTGTAGTTGATGGGCACACTTGAGTCTGTGGGCTATAATTAATTGGTGTTGTGTTTGGTGATGGGGGCTGCCTGCATTTCTGCTGGAGTTGTTGCCTACACAGAGTAGTATTGAGAGGTTCTAAAATGTTGTAGTCTTACTATGTGTGGCCTGTGGTGGTGGAGATCTAGTGAGACTATGTGATGAGTGTGGTGTGTAAACATGTTAACATCCCCACATGATTGTCAGGTTCAGTCTGGGTTGGAGAGAGCATTACCTCAGCATGGTTATATGTGCATCTCCCACAGGCTGTAGTGTTGTATGTTGGGAGGTGAGCATTGACTGTGTACATGAGACAATATTGCCTCATGATGCCCATATTCATCATATAGACAGGCATAACACTGGAATTGACACTTGGACATGCCTGAATATTCAACTATTTCTCACTAGATATGTGAGGCACAACATGTAAGCAAGCTGGAAATGTAAGTACAAACAGTGTTTACCTGTAGGAAATGAATATGATTGAGTGCTATAGTAATTAGTAGCTCGAAGTGCTTACATGTTCTGAACAAGTGCTGAGCATGAATAAGCAATACAGATAGGGGATAACATAAACTCACTGCCCCCCCAACAGGTACACAATCACATATCCATGAACACTACAGAGCCCCTGTAACCATAACTATGATGGTACAAGGTGCATTCAGGCTGCATGTGACCTGTCCACATCCCTGGTTGTATCATACACATATGGCAAAACAGTTTGCTCTACACATACACATCATGTAAAACATAGGTTCATGTCAGTCTGTGAAAACACTGAATGGTGCACACCAACAGTTATCACAACCCACAAAGTGGAGACACCACTCATAATGGGAGGCACTGCACTATTACCCTGCTGAGTCTGGTCTGAAAGTCCATGAACCTTAATCAACTTATATGTTGTTAGCAGTACAGATGTAGATAACAGTATGGGTGATTTCACACTGCATATCATACCTGTGACAGCTCATAGGCATCATCACTCATACTGTGTTCCACGTACACTCAGTATACTAGATGTACTTTTGTATGTCACAGGAGTGCCCTGCCAGTGTCCTGTTGACAGAACCAATGTTACAAAAGGTGCCTGAGTGACATGTGCATATCACACCAGTGGCAGCTACAGTAAAAAAGGGTTAATGTTTTGTACTCCCCCCTCATTGTAGCCCATACCACACAGACATATGGGAGGCATCTGTGTATGTAAGTATGTGAATGACCATGACCTAGGAACAATAGCTGACTCAGTGTTGTGGACAACATACAGAATGGGCTTTGTGGGTGAGCTGCGTGACATATGTGCACAATCTGACAGCTGCATATTGCATTGTCACCGCTAGGTTAATAACCCTGTACCCATGAACTACCACCTAGGCAGCGGTCAACATAATGGACACTGTGTGTAAGGGATGGTGCTGTGCAGTTTACCTCCCTGAGCTAGTGATGTCACCAAGCCTATTAGGTAGTCATAAGAGGCAACCCTAGTCATGACAAGGTGTCATCCATGAGCATGGAGATCATTGTACAGCCATACTTATCACTCAAATGACCAATATTGGATCACATATCACCATTAAGGGGTATTGCCCATGCTTGGATGGGCGACACCAGCCTTCACAATCCTCATCGCCACTATGCAGCATGCTGCCTACTCTGCATAAAGACATGTCCAACACTGTGATGTTGGACATGCTACATGTACATATCCTGATCTGAAATACATACATCATGAACAGCCACCTTCCTAGTACAAGGATCGCCACATGTTGGACGGATCCCTGTGCCATACACGTTACATACTCCTGCCATACTATGGAACCCTGTCCAGCAAAGCTGCACATTTCATCTCTGTCAGACATGGTGTGATGATTGCATGGTAGATGTATCATTAACCATCTGGATCAGTTATGTGGCACTGATTCACCTGGCGGCAGGAACATGGCTGTCGGATACAGCTAGAAAACCTTACATCCTATGCTCATACATGGCCCAGGGCATACACACTATTACATGACCTTAGCCGTACATGCTATAGGTGATAACCATCCCTGCAAATACCATCTGGCTAGCCATTGTCCTATGTGTATCACATGTGCAACACAGGCGATACGTGGCAGGATGTTGAACTGCTGTACAGTGCTGTGTAGTTGTATATGGCAAAACACATGCATGTAAAGGCTTCCGTGCGCATGTCTGCATTGTCACAGGTCATGTCCGTTAAGGCAGTGTATGTGTTGATATGTGACATATACACAGCATCAAGGTCAACAGCATTAATGTGGACACATCCTGGCATGTGCTGATAGGTAAGAACACCAGTACAGGTAAACAGACATGCCCACATCAAGACAGCATTCACATGGAGTATTAGCAATGTAATGAGGTGACACACATATATGGTGATACTATCCAATCCCCATTGGGTGTCACATGTGTGTGACACAAACATATCAGTGGTGTCAGTGTCATGAAGATTTGCAAAGACATCTGTTCATATGTACTAAATGTAATACACATGTATGTGCAGCTGTATCACTGTGCATCTCTGAGATACTGTGACCAGTCTCCCTCATTATGTCTTCCAGATATGCCTTGATCAAGACTGCCAGCTTATAGCCGCTTGGAGGATGAGGCCCTCATACCTTACCTCCAAGATAACTATGAGGTATTGTTCAGCCATGTGCCACAGCATGCCAAGCAGCGTGATGACCTGTGGCAGGAACTTTGCAGGAGGGTTAATGATGTGGGTGGCCATAACTGTACCTACCAGCAGGTGCGCAGACACTGCATGGACCTGATCAGACTTGCGAAACAATGTGCGATTGCAATCGCCAGGGAACAAGGTACAACAGGTGGTGGGCCACCAACCCAGCCCACACTCACATGTACTGAGGAGCTACTGGCCAATCTGGGGACACCATCAGAACAGCATCCACAAGCCTAGCTGCCAATGTGGAGGTGGGTGTCTCCCAACCACCAAGCCTGGAGTTGCTTGGTAAGTCACTACTGCACATATAACTATTATATCCCATTTAGTTGCATGTGTCACTGTACAATATGTAATGTAACATCATATGCAAGGTATGTTTACACACATGCCGCATACTATAGTATGCTACCCTGTGTATGCACACATGTGCATACTCCATAGTATATCCTATTGTACTGGTGTTAACATGCACATTGCACCCTGTAGCTGTCATACAGTCATGGATAATGATCATACTGCTGTGTCACCCTATACAGGTACCTCTGGTGCCGAGACAGCAGGCCATTGCAGGTGAGACAGTTATCAGTATCAGGCATGTTAATGCACAGATCTATTCGCCATGTGGCCAGTTAACACATGTACACATAATGTATGGTCCAGTCACGATATACAGGTCGCCTTTAATCCATCACACTGGCTACCCATGTGCAATATATACAACTAAATGAAACACCGACATGAAACCACAGAAATCTGTCATTGCTAGATGTGTGGACAGACAGACAGCTGAACGGTGGAGGTGTTGTTCAATGTAGGAATATGTACTATACATCAGAACAACATGTGGGTACGCAAACAGTACCACACAGTGAGCTGGATATGGGCAGCCCACAGGATTCACCATTGTGGAATATGCCCCTGCAATGAGTGCACACATTGTGATTGTGATGTGCCATCTGACATGTCCCAGACATGTAGTCGGCTGCAACATTGTCTCACTATCCCATAAAACATACCCCACATACCAAACATACAACCCTTTGTCTGCATAACCCTGTGGACAGTGGAGTACCTGACATCTATGGGTGTATGTCATATGGGACAACACAGACATGTGAGATAGATGGCCGTCACAACCATTTGGCCAACACATGTTCACACATATGGAGGATGGCCAGAGACATGTAGCAACACACAGTAGATGTGATGTGTTTGTGTATACCCTGTTGCACATACACATGGTCCAACTATAGCCTTTGTTGAACGGTTATATAGCAGATGTGGAACATTGGACATCCTACAAGCCTGTGCACAGCTTGTGGAGGTTTCACTTAATTCGACCACATAAGATGTGTTGAACATCATGACTGTGTCACAGCATCACAGTAGTCACCTGTACAGCATCCACATACATACACAGACACCACATCAGGCCACAGATACAGTACATTTTCCTTGTGGCTGTTGGACATCACTGTCAGCTGTGCACCTCGTGTGTGTGTGGTACACAAATGTCATGTGGGACATGGTGTATTGACAAGTCTGCCATGTGTGGACATGGTTGCCAGGCACCTAAGAAATGTTAGCAGTTGTGCAGGGGTGTCATCCGTATGTCCTTCGGTGACCTGTCACACATGACACATCATGGTTTAGTGTGTATACACCTCAGTGACGTGGGTCACAATCCACAGTATTTATGTATTGTGTATGCACACAGCCATGGCTATGCACTGTGTGTGTAATCCACACTGTATAGCAATAGAGATGCCTCATGATTCCATGCAATGGCACTGTGTCTGCACTTCACACTGTATAGCAATACAGACGCTTCATAATACCCTTCAATGGACATGCACATCTGCTAAAACTGCATTCTATCTATAGGGCGTACAGACAACACTGCAATGTGACACCATTACACTGCTGTACATGTGTCAGGATACCATTGTGTCAAACATGTATGCATGTCAATGCACACGTCAGCAGATTAGATGTCATACTACATGTTAATGTCAAGGTCATATGCCTCATATAAGCCATGTGTACTGTTAACCTGTGCTGGTCCACATGGTGTAACACAGGGATGCATGCTTACTACCATGATTGTGTGAAATGCATGGCTTCTGCTATGACACATGCTTGCTGTTGTGTGCAACCCAGGGATGTATGATACTTACCACTATTAATGTCTGAGCTGCATGCCGTCTGCTGTATCATATGCATGTTGCATGCCTTCTGTCAAATCACATGCACGGTGTGTGTGTGCATCTGTGTTTCTGTGTGTGTGTGTATGTGTGTGTGTGTGTGTGTGTGTGTGTGTGTGTGTGTGTGTGTCTGTGTGTGTCTCTGTGTGTGTGTGTGTGTGTGTGTGTGTGTGTGTGTGTGTGCAGTCTGTTGTGTGCATCTGTGTGTGTGTCTCTATATAATGTAGAGTCTTTGTTGTCACAGGTGATGTAGGTATAATCTCCTGCAAGTCCATCTGATGTCAGTGTCTCACAGACTCTAGCAGTGATGAACATATGCTTGAGGGCAGGCAGGGTGTCAGGGGCTGAATCTGTGTGCATTCCACCCATACTGTGGCATGCAGTGCTGCTGCCAACACACACCTGCAGACCAGACAGCTGTCATAGATGCATCAGACTGTAATGGTGGCACATGAACATGCTGAATGGCAGAACAGAGAAGGGCAGAGGCTTCAGAGGGCTGCTATCCGTTCTTTAAATTACAACATCCAGGCATTTGGCAAATGCTCAACAGCAGATTGCTGAAGTTTTGGACAGACGATTGGGTGACATGGTTGGAATCCTTGATCATGGACCCAAAGCTGTCTGTGCTGGAACATCTGGTAGGAGTGAGGCAGCCACGTGGACCAGCCACACCACCTGGTGCAGGTCAGTCTCACACCTCACCCCACTCCCATAGGGTCGGTAGCAGTGCAGCTGGTGCTGCGCTGTCCACACCGGGACACAGCAGGCGTGGATGTGGCCCTGGATCCCAACGGGACACGGTTCCAGTGGACATGTGTCATCGACAGTACCGCCAATCTGTACCTCTGCCTGGTAGTGCCCATGCAACCAGGCACAGGTCATGTGGCCGAAACAGTGAGCTGTAAATCCTGGTCTGTACAGTCTGGAGATACCCCTGTGTAGGCTGACACATGGCAGAACTGTGTGCACACATACACGCACACACCAGAAACATTTATAGGGCACCACAACACTCACATGCATAACAACCACACATTTAATCAGATCACACACATGACACATCCACTGGTGCAGCCTAGGCCCCTGGCAAACATTATCACCCTGTGCATATGATGATGCCTGTGCCGCATCCCTGTCATCCACACCATCGGTGCAGGGACATGCTCATATGGTCTGATGCAAGTGAACAGAATAGGAGATAAGTGTATATTACAATTGTTGTGTACTGTTGACACGCGAGTTAAGTATATACCATGTAGTACAGGTTTAGAATGCATTAAGTGTTCACAGTATGTGTCTTTAACTGGTACAAATAGTAACAGCATGTTGGTACTCAAGTGCCCTACTTCTCCTAGGGTCTAATTGCATGTTATTAAGTACCAGTGTTTTCTACTTCCCATGTGTAAATGTGGACTACCACAGGCATGTATGGCAATACCAGCATACTATACGTGAGCCTCAACCTCACTACAGAGTTGCTGACATTCCAAAAGATGTCTACACATCTACTGATCCCGGAGCATAAACCGAGCTGTCTACTAAGCTACAGTGTCTAGAGATGTGACATCCATACTGCGACATCACAGGTACAGTTAACATGGTGAACCGGGGCTTATATAGCGTGTCTAGTTGATGTCAACTGTAGAGGCTATTTGATAGTATGAGGCTCACTGTAAACAAACGCAGTATACATCTGCTATTGGCAGATGAGGAACACACCATACACACACACACACACACACACACACAGTCCACACACACACACACACACACACACATGCCAAACTCACACACCGACAGACACACACAGATATACACACACAGGTACATACACACAGACACACACACACACACACACACACACACACACACACACGCGACACACAGGTATTCGCAGACACACATAAACCCAGACACAGTAACACTCACGGGTCAATGACACTGTAACACACACACACACACTCTTGATAGTGTCGCAGGTGAGGACTTGCCTATGTGGTGTAATCATCACTTATTACAGTACTGTGCACCTACATGATGGGACATAGAGAACTGAACATGTACAGGTAGTCCCAGCCAAGCTTAGGACCGTATTAACCATCACACACAGGGAACCTAGATTGTATCACTCTTGGAGGGGTTAGGGGTCCAATCAGTTCACTATGGTAGCATACATCTCACCTAAACCGACAAGACAGCTATACATACATACACATGCTGTCCACACACACACACACACACACACACACACACACACACACACACACACACTGTGAGTCTTGTCCACTGAATTCACTTTGTTTCTCATGCATTACGTATTGCTAGCAATATGTGTGTGATACACACACACCAATTTCTCAAGTCCCATGTCTTGCTTACTACACTGCAGTGCTGTACAGATCTCTACAATAGTGTACATGGGTGTGTAACAATTGGGATGTATTCCACCATACGCGGGCATATATGGACACACAAGCAAACACACATAGTACTGGTGAATCAAAACACCTGCTCTCTTATGATACGTGATGACAGACATGCAGTATTGCCCGCATTACAATGTGTACCGACGCTTACCTTCAGCAATTGTGCTAAAACCATATGCACACATGGGAGGTTCTAAGTGTTGTCTAGAACGTTGAAAACCGATTTACAGTCAGTGACACCTGACTGCTGTGTAGGTTGTATGTCTTCACCTTCAATTAACAGAAACATAGCTTAGGTGTTTGCACATGTTATGAACCTAGGATGGCTTAGACACACCTGTGAGCTGTCTACAGCAAACATCCATCTGCAAAGTTGTCACTTTATACACACATCCATCCATACTTGGTACATCTTACTGCATCGTTGGGTATTTCACCATACAGGTGTCAACGAAGGCATTGCAACTACATGTTGTGTAGTACATCACAGATGAACTGCAAACATCAGCTACTGCGCGACACACGCGATGGTAGCTAAATGCACACCACTACATGTACATGTGTAGGTCCTACATTCCTGCTATTTAGCCATGTTTCTGTGGCATTGCAATTGGTGGACATGTGTGGATCCATTACGTATGACACATGGACTGTTGTATGATATGATAGTTGTCAGGTAAATCAGTATAGAGGGAATGTTAACTCAGTCAACATTGCTATCACACCTTATGTACTGTTAAAACCATTCAACAGCCATGGACCTTACCTTTCCATGTGTTCATGCATGCAATTGCTGTAGCCACTTGTCTGCAAGAAGGACAGCAAAAAGCTATGCTATGTACATATAAACCGTTGTGTGTGGGGGCATGTACATATCCATGGCAGGTACAAGTAATAAATAAGCATTCAAACATGAATGTGTTTTACTGGTGTACAGAAAACAGTTACTTGTTCATGAAACCGTATATGACCCAGGCCCCGTTATGTGCGTGGCCAGCTGACCTGGTTAAGTGAACAGTGGTATCATTGCATTGCATATCACATAACCGGAATCCGTGTCAGTGCATGGGTATTCGCACAGTTGCTGCAGAGCCAGGTACAGTCCACTGGCCGCGCGCGTGAATACGGTGTTGTACTAATGTATGTTCTGCCATGTATGGATGTGTGTTGCTGGTCCAAGGACATGGTGATGTCTGGAGGGCTGCATCCTAGAATGCTTACTTTGACACTGTGATCTGCACCCACGCAAATCTGTGATGGTTTTTTGAGTGTACTTCGGCTGCACCATGTGAGTGGCCTTTTTGTACGTACTACTATTGATTTGGAAAATCCTCAGAACGGTAAGAAAACCGCTCCACATGTCTGTATCTGAGGTATGGTGGTGGTAGTGCTATCAGTAATAACTGGAGCCTTGCGCTAGGTGCTCCTCGGCTTCGTCCAGATGCCGTATTCCCCATTGTTGATCTAGATTGGCAGTTGTGATTACAAACGCCACATTCTTAGCACTGTTTACAGTATTGTCCCACCTACAATGCAGTTGTCCTCTAGGTGTCAGGCGGTTACCTGGAACCCGTGAACCATCGTCTATGAATGTACTATATATGGGCTTAAGTAGCCAATCCTGGTGTGACATCACCACAGGTGGTGGTATTAGTGTGCCAGGTTTAGATTGGTACAGCTAAGGTGATGGACAGCAGACAAAGTGTAGAAGACCGTAAATAGCATATATTTAGTGCAGCCATAAGATGACTATCGAAGCATTACCTGTGCCTTTCCTGTTTAGGAATCAGAGTGCCTACAAGACAGCCTCACTACTGTGAGCATGCCTAGTACTCACTGTGGGAACCGATGTGATTACAGGGGTATCTAAACAGACGTGAACCTGGTCCAAGTGTGTGAGCATGCCTAGTGACACTTCGTGTTGGTTATGTGCTCTATGTGTATGGGTACACTATTGTAACCCGTATAGCTGGAACCAGTGGCTATCCAGGAAACAGATGGCCATACCCTACTTCAGGATGGATTCCTATATTGAACACACTAACCACAGGAACCATGTACACCGTAACCGCCAGCATCCATGTCAATGTCCTGCGATTCCTAGAAGGTCATATTGACTGTCTTAAAAGGTGTGAAAACCCAGGGCGCTGTTGTATCTATAACCCAGTAAGAACCCAATATGGTCCGTAGATAGGCAGTTGTCCTGCTCACACCACTGGTGTGTAAACTTGTCTCCGGCCTGCCTTTGGGACAGTAATATACTTTTAGACTGCTCACACTCCATACAACCTTCCTAATGGTGTCTGTTCCATTGTTGATAATGTCACCCACCTAGAAGTATGCCTCTGGGAGTGCTGCAATCCAGTAACCCTCAAACAGCACGCTCTGTAACTGTGTATCCAGTGTGATGAGGTGAAAGCGACAAGCGTTCTAACCCCATCCCTGCCAATTGTGTGTGTGTGTTTCTCCCAGCTGAACCGGGACAGAGTAATGTTTTTTAGACTGCTCACTTCCATGTACAATCCCTGGTCGGGCATCTTTTCCATTGCTGATGATGTCACCCACCTAGAAGTATGCCTCTGGGAGTGCTGTGATCCAGTAATCTCTGTAGCGTGTTCTGTAAATGCATAATGCTGTGGTGTGATAAGGTAGTTAAGTCTATGTTCGAATCCCAGCCCTGCCAATTGTGTGTGTGTGTGTGTGTGTGTGTGTGTGTGTTTCCAGCTTCCTGGCAACAGAGTAATGTTTTTAGACTGCTCACTCTCCATACAATCCCTATCTGCGTCTTTTCCATTGCTGATGATGTCACCCACCTGGAAGTATGCCTCTGGGAATGCTGCTGCATCCATGATAACCCCGGTACTGTGATTCTGTAACTCGCGTAATGCTGTAGTGTTATTGGCAAGATCCAGTTAGGTCTATGCACTACTATCCCTAAGCCCTACGCCAATTTTGTGTGGGTGTGTTTCCAGCTATAGGGCCTAACCCATTGCAGAGTAATGGGTCTTTTAGACTGCTCACTCTCCACCTACATATAACCTTCTATCCAGCTTCTTTCCATTGCTTTTAGATGATGTCACCCACTCTGTAAGTATGCGCTCTTGGGAAGTGCCGTGATCCAGTAATCTCTGCCAGCTCATGCTGTAACTTGGCGTGAATGCTGTAGGTAAACGTGATAGAATAGACAGGTAGGTGTTCTATTCCAAGGCATGACAGGTGTAAACTGTGTTTGGCAAGTCATATCCTCTGTGTTGGTATTCAACTGTGGTGGCTGTGTCTTCAGGATGTGAACCGTTGAGAGTGCATGTTTTGTTGTTTTCCTATATTGTGTGCACAAATGTCATTATCGCTTCATAGACTGGACTGGGTGGCAAGACATACACATACATTCCCCAATAGTTCTGGTGTGTAAATGTCAGCAACTGCCTACTCTTACCTCTTTAATACAGTCTTTGACCCATGTGACGCAAAGAAACATACCACTCTGCTTTGCATAGTAAACACCAGTACATGTAATGCAGGTGTAAGCACTATGTGGTTTCCCTTTTCATTCTTGTCTAATGCTTTGGTGTCAGCGGGTCCACTGTTAACGTGATATAAATTCTATATCTACATATGTGTATATGTATATATACCATATGTGTGTGTGTGTGTATATATATATATATATATATATATATATATATATATATATATATATATAGATACATATATGTGGACATTAGCACATAAATGTACATGATGGAATACATGTCCCTATACTAATGAATGTATAATGTGCTGAATGATCTGGTATCAAACATTGATCACCTCAAATGTATGTATATCTGCTGAACATGGCTTAGTGTGGTAAAGCACATCGCCTGTGGTGTGCAGGGTCCCGGATCTAGCCATGTAGAGTTTGGTTATTTTGCTGCTGGGAAGCATCAAGGGACATTGAATACAGTGATAGTGAAGGCACCTTTAACCAGTTGTGTGCAGATCTGGAGCGACAGTGCAAGCAGTGGTTATTATTCTTGGAGGATCAGTATGGGTCATGTCCATAACTATGCATTAGAAGACAATACTATCGCAAATGAGGTTGAAAATATAACTCGCTTTATCCCCAGGGTAACCGATGATGCAGATCCCAAGAGTGTGTATGTTATTATAGATAGCAGATTGCAGGACTCGAATATAGGTAAACCGAAAGTGCATGGGGGTTTGGTCAGGCATACTGTGGCGTACATTGGAGCCCTGGTGCCTCAACGAATTGCTCCTGCCTAAAGCACGCCTAAGCTAGGGGTGTGTCTATACCTGGCTAGTGGGAAATTCTGGGAGGGAGTCCAGGCCTGGTGCAGTGAAAACTGAGTAGCTCCAAGGGGTGAACAAGCTGTGCAAACAGGTGATAATTAGCACAATCAGCAGATTACATGCTCCAGCCCAGCCCAGAACACTACGGTAAAAGTGAGCAAAGGCACCATACATTACAGGTTTCTTCCTATTACACTCTACACCACCGGTGTATACATCTGAGGGACATTTCTTGACATTTCTTTGTCATTATCCAACCAAATGAAAAGGGATGCAGCAGGCAACATATGACCAAACATGTGCAGGAGGCTGAGGGTGGTGAGAATGTGAATGCCAAGCGAACAACCCTGCAGGAACCATATATTGGAGACAGAGGCTTTTACAGACCCAGGGTAACCTAAACCAAGGGCTAAGTATGAGCTGGAGATGAGTGAACACTATGGGGTGGACAGAGACTTACAGCAGTTGTTGAGCTGCTGGCCACCTGACACATGAACAGGCTGGGGAAACCCATCCCAGTGGATAACAAAGGTATGTGAGCCCTAGGTATACTAGCCACAGGTACCTCCCAAAGCACAACTAGGGGATATCATGGGAATCTCTGAGCATCTGCATCCAAATATTGCACCAGTTCCTAGATGCCATGTCACCACATGCTGCCGGTAGTATTAAGTACATCCGCCAACACCGTGAGGGTGTTGACCAGCTTAATATGCATCTCTTCCACCAAATGGCAGACTACCTGGGTGCTGGGTGCACTATAGCCTGCCTGCATTAGCCATCAAAAGCACCACCTGTTATTGAGCATGGTGGGCCTACATTAACTGCAGGGCATACCCTCCATCAACAGCTAAGGTCATCATCACAATAGCCAGGGTATTATACTGAATGTGTGTGCTGGTTGCCCTGGAAGCTATGGCCGATTCAATATATAGCATCTGATGCAGCTGTACCACCTTTGCCAATATGGACATCCCTACAGTCACCTAGTGGGGATGCTGGGTAACTTCCACTAGACCGGCTGATAACACCCATCAGCAATGCACACATACCTGAACAACTACCATAATTTCTGCGCACAGGCAAGACATATAATTGAGCATGTGTTTGGGATGCTCAGGTCACGATTCCGGTGTCTGGACATCCGGTGGAGCCTTGCAGTGACCACCAGCTACATGCACCCAAATTGTTATGTGTGCTATGCTACAATATGATCCTGCTGAAACAGTTACCTTAGGAACAGCATCAGGGCAGGCCACACAGCCCCACCAATGCAAGGCCTGTACAGGCACGGTGTGACTTGGAGGAGGAACTACCTGAGCTGGACCCGACTGGCGAAAAGAGGCATGCACAGTATGACAGCCCTTGGCAAGTGGTAGCATGGCATATGCACCGACAAAGTAGGTACAGGGAATTTCATCTCTCTCTGACTCGCACAGACAGTAAAGGGATGCCAACCACGACACTACCTGTGCTCAGCAATGTATAGGAAGTGCACTGTGTGCATCTGACATGGCAGCCCTCAGCACCATCCTCAGGTCTGGCACACCCTCAAGGTAAGTCCAATCAACCTACCAATTGGCAGGACTAACTATTTAGAATGTGCTACCTGCTGGCTATATGGATGTGGACATACAAGGGTGGTGGCCCCAATGTTAGGGCAACAGTACACATCCATAGTGGCACCATGACATCCGTAGCACATACGGGGTCACAATAGTAGCCAGTAGTACACAGGGTGTCTAATTCATGGCAGGTTATGGGCTACGAACATCATGTGTGTCCATACAGCCCACAAGTCTCAAACAGCGCTGGACAGGTGTAGACCAATACAGACAAATACTATATAATGGCCTCTGGATATGCCCAATGGACAGCCCCAACCCACAACACACACACAGACTACAACAGACCGGGCAGTTGGATGTGAGTTGTGAAAACTGGGGCGATCTGAGGCCACTATGCTGGTAATTAAAGCTAGGATCTGACGTACACTGGTATGCCTCTAGCCAGCACATTAGGTAGGTCCACACTCTGAAATGGAGTACCTGGCATACCAGTACAGTGGTAGCAAATGTGCACAACTGTCAGCTGTGCCCCCTTCCAACTTACACATGTGAGAGTCATGTGCACCCCTGTGTAGGAATGTGGATACAGTTGGATGTCCCCCCACGCTGTGCATAAATGTAGCAACAGTCAATGACCGATGGATACCCTGCAGACACAGCATGCCACCTGTCAGTGTACAACGAGGGTCGGCACCACAGTACTGACTACCTGGACATGTGACACATGCAATCCAGTTGACCATACTGGGCATGCTCAAACACATGAAGGACGGTAATGTCAGTCGACAACATGCGAATGTCATACTGGGCATGCTCACACAAACACAAGATTAGATCTGCAAACACCAGTGGTCTGGACATATCTGCCAGTACATTGCTATACTGTTGGATGACTGTGCTGTATGATATGTGTGTGGTACTGTCTATTGTCTGTATATATGCCATGGTGTATTGGTAATTTAGATCAGCTGTGCGAGGGTGTTTGCTACCAACACTTGCAAAGGACTTCTTTTGTGCCAGAACAAGGCCTTTGGATACGGAGTGTGTAATGCACATTGCAACAGTTGGGAGCAGTTGTGCATGGGTTTGCGCAGTGTTAAGCACTGCTGACCTCTGGTTACAGCTCCTTATACTTGTTTAGACTTCACATTTCTTTAACAGTGCAATACTTGCATACTGGTAGACAAACACACTTACACCCGCTCGCTCCCTCACTTGCACATGCACCGACATCGGTGCTGCATTTGCCACCACACTGCGGGCGAATCCTTGTGATGCCTATTACATCAGACTATATGATTACAGTATCTGGTATGGTTGACCATTATGCGGCGGTATGCACTGTATGGAATCGCGGCCTGTCCAGTGACATAATCATACATATGTTCCTCAGAATCTGCTCCCATCTGGCTGATACATGGGAACTGATACCTGCAATGCAGACAGTGTTTTTGAAACACATCTTTGCGGGGTCATGCTACATACCTATTGTAGGTTTTCTGCCTTTAAATTGGCAAGGAAACTTTAGCACCCCACTTTGCATGGGGACAGTCCCTCATTAGGCATATTTGTCATGCAAGAATAATCTTTATCAAATGTCCTGATTACAGGACAATTTATATTCTACGCTTTTCTAATAGTTGCATGAACAGTTATTGTATAAAATGACACTTTGATGTGAAGTAGCATAAGCAACTTGACTGCCAGACTAAGCTTTGATTTGTGCTAATATGTATATTTCTTATACACGGCTGTAGGTATGTTCTGACCTATGTCTGACATTTCTATGGAGCAGCAGTCTCCACTTTGGCCATTTGAAAGGTGGCAGCCTATAGGACCTATATGAAGAGATGTCAGATTTGGCAAGGCAACACATACCAACAACCAGTAGAAAATGACTACTTCATTTGCATAAGTTAAGGTTATTCTGGTGGCACATGTGGTTTCCTTTTCATTCTTGTCTAATGCTTTGGTGTCATGTGGTCCACTGTTGTGATATAAATTCTATATCTACATATGTGTGTGTATATGTATATATGTGTGTGTGTGTGTGTATATATATATATATATATATATATATATATATATATATATATATATATAGATACACATATATGTGGACATTAGCACACATAAATGTACATGATGGAATACATGTCCTATACTAATGAATGTCTGTGCTGAATGATCTGTACGTGATCACCTCAAATGTATGTACATCTGCCATGGCTTAGTGGTAAAGCACATCGTCTGTGGTGTGCAGGGTCCCGGGATCTAGTCATGTAGAGTTTGGTTATTTTGTTGCTGGGAAGAACAAGGGACATTGAATACAGTGATAGTAAGGCACCTTTAACCAGTTGTGTGCAGATCTGAGCGACAGTAAGCAGTGGTTATTATTTTGGAGGATCAGTATGGGTCATATAACTATGCATTAGAAGACAATACTATGCAAATGAGGTTGAAAATAGTGAATCCCGTTTATCCCCAGGGTGTGATGCAGATCCCAAGAGTGTATGTGTATAGATAGCCGGGTGCAGGACTCGAATATAGGTGAAAGCATGGGGGGGTTGTCAGGCATACTGTATGTACATTGGAGCCCTGTGCCTCAGAATTGCTCCTGCCTTAGCACGCCTAAGCTAGGGGTGTGTCTATACCTGGCTAGTGAAATTGGGAGGGACAACAGCAGTAGTGGAGTAGTCAAGGTGAACAAGCTGTGCAAACAGGTGATAATTAGCACAATCAGCAGATTACATGCCCAGCCCAGCCCAGAACACTACGGTAAAGTGAGCAAGCACCATACACACAGGTTTCTTCCACACTCTACACCACCGGTGTATACATGCGGGGACATTTCTTGACACAATCCAACCAAATGAAAAGGGATGCAGCAGGCAACATAGACCAACATGTGCAGGAGGCTGAGGGTGGTGAGAATGTGAATGCTGCCGAACAACCCCCAGTGAGGAGACAGAGAAGACTTTACAGACCCAGGGTAACCTACCAGGGGCTACATGAGCTGGAGATAGTGGAGCACTATGGGGTGGACAGAGACTTCCTACAGCAGATTGTTGAGCTGTGCTGGCCACACCTGACACATTGAACAGGCTGAGGGAAACCCATCCCAGTGGATAACAAGGTATGTGTAGGCCTAGGTATACTAGCCACAGGTACCTCCCAAAGCACAACTGGGGATATCATGGGGATCTCACAGGCATCTGCATCCAGAGTATTGCACCAGTTCCTAGATGCCATGTCACCACATGCCAGTGAGTAAGTACATGTCCGCAACACACGTGAGGTGTTGACCAGCAATATGCATCTCTTCCACCAAATGGCAGACTACCCTGGGGTACTGGGTGCTATAGCCTGCACGCACGTATGCATCAAAGCACCACCTGTTGAGCATGGTAGGGCCTACATTAACTGCAAGGGCATACCCTCCATCAACAGCTAGGTCGTATGCAATGGCCAGGGTATTATACTGAATGTGTGTGCTGGTTGCCCTGGAAGCTATGACGATTCCAATATATGGCATCTGATGCAGCTGTACCACACCTTTGCCAATATGGACATCCCCTACAGTCACCTAGTGGGGGATGCTGGGTAACCACTGGAGCCGTGGCTGATAACACCCATCAGCAATGCACACATACCTGAACAACTACACCATAATGAGGCACACGCACAGGCAAGACATATAATTGAGCATGTGTTTGGGATGCTCAGGTCACGGTTCCGGTGTCTGGACACATCCAGTGGAGCCTTGCAGTATTCACCAGCTACATGCACCCAAATTGTTATGGTATGTGCTATGCTACACAATATGATCCTGCTGAAACAGTTGCAGCAGGAACAGCATGGGGCAGGGCCACACAGCCCCCCACCAATGCCAAGGCCTGTACAGGCACAGTGTGACTTGGAGGAGGAACTACCTGAGCTGGACCCATTAAGCGAAAAGAGGCATGCACAGTATGACCAGCCCTTGGCAAAGTGGTAACGCATGGCATATGCACCGACAAAGTAGGTACCCAGGGAATTTCATCCTCTCTGACTCGCACAGACAGTAAAAGGGATGCCAAACACGACACTACCTGTGCTCAGCAATGTATAGGAAGTGCACTGTGTGCATCTGACATAGGCAGCCCTCCAGCACCATCCTCAGGTCTGGCACACCCTCAAGGTAAGTCAATCAACCTACCAATTGACAGTTGTATTAGAATGTGTTTTTACCTGTAGCTATGGCATGGATGTGAGCATACAAGGGAATTTGGTGGCCCAATGTTAGGGCAGCAGACAGTACACATCCATAGTGGCACCATGACATCCGTAGCACATACCGGGGTCACAATAGTAGCCAGTAGTACACAGGGTGTCCTAATTCATGGCAGGTTATGGGCTGAACATCATGTGTGTCCATACAGCCCACACAAGTCTCAAACAGCTGGACAGGTGTAGACCAATACAGACAAATACTATATAATGGCCTCTGGATATGCCCAATGGATGACCCCAACCCCACAAACACACACACAGACTACAGCAGACCAGGCAGTTGGATGTAGGTTGTGAAGGCTAGGACGTCTGAAACCACTATGCTGGTAATTAAAGCTAGGATCTGAAGTACACTGGTATGCCTCTAGCCAGCACATAAGGTAGGTCCACACACTAAAATGGAGTACCTGGCATACCAGTACAGTAGTAGCAAAAGTGTATCCCTGTAACTGTAAGCTGTGCCCCCCTTCCAACTTACACATGTGAATGTCATGTGCGCCACCCCCGGTGCTGTGTAGGAATGTGGATACAGTTGGATGTCCCCCCACGCTGTGCAGAAATGTAGCAACAGTCAATGCCACATGACCGATGGATACCCTGCAGACACAGCATGCCACCTGTCAGTGTACAACGCAGGGGTCGGCACCACAGTACTGACTACCTGGACATGTGACACATGCAATCCAGTTGACCATACTGGGCATGCTCAAACACATGAAGGTATGACGGTAATGTCAGTCGACAACATGCGTAATGGTCATACTGGGCATGCTCACACACAAACACAAGATGGCCAGATCTGCAAACACCAGTGGTCTGGACATATCTGCCAGTACATTGCTATACTGTTGGATGACTGTGCTGTATGATATGTGTGTGGTACTGTCTATTGTCTGTATATATGCCATGGTGTATTGGTAATTTAGATCAGCTGTGTGCGCAGGGTGTTGCTACCAACACTTGCAAAGGACGGTTCTTTGTTTGCGGCCAGAACAAGGCCTTTGGATACGGAGTGTGTAATGCACATTGCAACAGTTGGGAGCAGTTGTGCATGGGTTTGCGCAGTGTTAAGCACTGCTGACCTCTGGTTACAGCTCCTTATACTTGTTTAGACTTCACATTTCTTTAACAGTGCAATACTTGCATACTGGTAGACAAACACACTTACACCCGCTCGCTCCCTCACTTGCACATGCACCGACATCGGTGCTTGCATTTGCCACTCACACTGGGTGGGCGCAATCCCTTGTGATGCCTATTACATCAGACTATATGATTACAGTATCTGGTATGGTTGACCATTATGCGATGGCAGGCGTTCCACTGTATGGAATCGGCGGCCTGTCCAGTGACATAATCATATTATATGCGTGTTCCTCATAGAATCTGCTCCCATCTGGCTGATACATGGGAACTGATACTCTGCAATGCAGACAAGTAAAAGTGTTTTGGGAAACACATCTTTCTGCGGGGTCATGCTACCACATACCTATTGTAGGTTTTCTGCCTTTTAAATTGGCCGAAGTGAAACTTTAGGAGTAACACCTTTCCCACTTTGCATGGGACAGTCCCTCATTAGGCATATTTGTCATGCAAGAATAATCTAGCCATATCAAATGTCCTGATTACAGGACAATTTATATTCTACGTTTTTCTAATAGTTGCATGTAACAGTTATTGTATAAATGACACTTTGATATGTTATGTGAAGTAGCATAAGCAACTTGACGGCTGCTAGACTAAGCTTTGATTTGTGCTAATATGTATATTTCTGTACTATACACGGCTGTAGGTATGTTCTGACCTGGTATGTCTGACATTTCTATGGAGCAGGTCTCACTTTGGCCATTTGGAAAGGTGGCAGCCCTATAGGACCTATATGAAGAGATGTCAGATTTGGCAAGGCAACACATACCAACAACCAGTAGAAAATTGACTACTTCACCCGTTTGCATAAGTTAAGGTTATTCTTGTAGCATTATAGCTGCTAATACTGTTTCCTATAACATCTAGGTGTTTCAGATACAACAAAATTGCTTTCTGCAACCACTATAGACAATATATGGACTCTTTTCCCGAAATCACAGGCCATGTGCCATAACATTAATTTTACAGGACACAACTGCCCAGAGTGGAGTGTCCCTCACAAAGGCGAACAGGTGGTAACCCCAAACTATTATGCAATCATCTACCTAAGGTGGTCGGCGGAATATGCACTTTCTGTCACTAGCAGACCTCACATATGAATGGGGGAGAATGAACACTGTATCAGGGACACTGCATAACACCCTCAGGGACACATTTAGATGATTGGTTCTATTAAACTGACACATTGACAGTCACAGGGCATTCATTCACATTTGTCGAGGTACATGCTGTTTATGACTCATACATGTTGTCATTAGTTGTTACGTGTATTTCGCCACCTGTCCACCTAATATCACTAGTTCTGGAAGGGTTTAGTTAGGACTGTGTTAGATTCTGATTCGTAATCACAGACGTCCATGATAATCGGGTACAGGGCCCTGATATATTCCCTATGTGTTCCCCCAATGGTTTACGGACTATCCAGTAGATATGCTCTTCAGGTTTGGGAGGTATGAGCGTCTGCAATGCCCACGTAGGAATATTAATTACTTCCACTGGGCAGGCCTAATACATCTCTGCTAACCAACACCTGCACACTTAGGCCCATTAATGCATACCCATGATTCACCTAACACCCCTCTACAGCACTCATGACACATACTTACTTTGAGCTCAGCTGGGGTATGAACACACCCCTACACACTGCCCACTCTACCCATCTCGGGACACATGTCGTACATTTTGTCAAACCATTTATCAGACTTGCACAACCTACTGTTCCATGTACGGCTACATCCTGGTCATGTCAATCATTACAGGTTGCCTAACAGAGAAATTTTTGCCGTCCCACAAGGGACCCCGCGATCCATGATTCACCTACCTGACACCCCTCTACAGCACTCATGACAAATACTTACTGCGAGCGCAGCTGGGGTATGAACACACCCCTACACACTGCCCACTCTCCCCGTCTCGGGACACATGTCGTAAGTTTTGTCAACCCATGTGTTATTACACTTGTACAATCTACTTTTCAATGTACAGCTACATCCTGCTCACATCGATTACCACAGGTTCGCCTGTATGTTGAATTTTTGGTGTCCCGCAAGGGACCCCATTATTCATGTTTAAAGTGTAGACCTTGCAGATCTCTCCCACTGGTACTTTCCTGCTGGTGGTCTGGAAAGCAGTGGTGTATTTACCTTTATTGCGTGTCGGTATGTCTGACCGGCCTAGCTGGGTGGTGTGGGAGGTAAACGTTTGTTTATTGGACCTCCCAGTAACATATGCCCGGTCTGAACATATGTTACCCGTAATTGCTGTAACGTAACCTAGTTATGTACATGTGTATATCTACAATGACATATATATATGCTTTATGTATATATATATATATATATATATATATATATATATATATATAGATATATATATATATATATATATATATATATATATATTTTTTTTTTGTCTGTGTGTATATGTGTATATATCTATATATGTTGTATGTGTATATATATATATATATATATATATATATATATATATATATATATATATATATATATATATATATATATATATATATATATATGTATATTATGTATATATGTATATATATATATATATATATTGTATATGTGCATATATATATATATATATATATATATATATATATATATATATATATATATATATATATATATATATATATATATATATATATATATTTATTTATATATTTATATATATACACATCTGTGTGCCCACTGACCAATACATTTTTTGTCTGTGTGTATATGTGTATATATCTATATATGTTGTATGTATATATATATATATATATATATATATATATATATATATATATATATATATATATATATATATACATATATATATATATATATATATATATATATATATATATATATATATATATATATATATATATATATATATATATATATATATATATATATATATATATATATATATATATATATATATATATATATATATATATATATATATATATATATATATATACATATATATATATATTTATTTATATATTTATATATATACACATCTGTGTGCCCATTGACCAATACATTTCCCGGACATACGCACTTACACATGCATATTGGGTTTTATCTCTGCTTCAACAGCATACTATTGCCTTAGTCATTATGACACCGACACTTCACTCCGGTTAACTTATAATCGGTATTTAGCACGTTATACAGTGGACAGATGTCGCAGTTTGTTCATGTATGGAGTACCGATGATAATTGTAATGTGTACAGTGTCATTTGACCTGTTCCTCATCTGCACAGCCTATTATTCCTGCTACTGTATTTGTTTCTGTGCACATTCATATTATTTATGTCAATAAATGGAGTACATGTGTTACAGAGAATGTACTTCAACATATTGATGTCTGCATGTGCATATGCATAAATACCTATTACGTACTAGCTGACCTACACGGGCCGCTCCATTGGAACCGGCGCAACCAACCCAGGAACTCCTGTATCCATAATCGCATAGCCGTAGTTTCTCCACCCCACCCGTGTTGAGTTTCCCCGCATAACAGCCATTATCCACCTGATATCGCAGCCATGACACACCTTTACACATTGCCCTCCCCAGAGCATTTGGGGCCCTACACACATTTTGTACCACCTTGTATATTCACAGGGTCTCCCGCCAATTATATTTGCACATATGTGCCTTTCCTGGTGTTATGGATTACGGCCATTTGTGGGTTACAAGTGTAGGTGGTCACAACATGAACTACATTCT
>NC_056731.1:39147435-39214935 GCF_019279795.1 Protopterus annectens | reverse complement strand
ATCCAAAAATTTAACAAGCAAATGATCTTCGATTTTTTTGGACTTACGAAAATGTGATAGGGTTTTACATGCAAGGGATACATAGTTTGCAATCCTGACACTGCCTAGGGTGACACTGCCTACTACATATGAGTAGTGGTCACTATGTGTAGATATGGTTGTGCCAAGTTAGTAGCCCGAGTATAGCTGGATTTGGTGGACGTTCAGGAATGGGGGCGGGTTGTATGCTGTAGAGGGGATGATGGGTATTCAATTATGCATCCAGGTGTGTTGCAGTTGGATGGCTCAGTTCCGTCCAGACCATTCTGTGGGTATGTGCTGCTGACGTTTCTATACATGTGTATCATACATTTTAATATTCATATGTTTGTGTGATTGTGTTCTACAGTATGGCCTGTCAGGTTGTATTGCGGATGTGTATGTTTGTTCTTTGTGTTTCTTTCTGATTCACCCACTGCTCCCTCATACACCTTCAATTCACCTATTGTGCATCCAACACAGTCTCGCATTTGCAGATTATTACATTACCCATCCCCCCCCACACACATATTCCACACACTCCATCCATCCCTTCTCTGGTTGATGGCCCATGGCACGGTCAAGGGAACACATTGCATACACTACATATCTCTGGTACCTGCATGGCTGTGAGGACTACCCTAGCATTTTTCACCTTCCACATGCTGTACATCACGCACATAGGTACACACAAATACTTATCTTTCATGACATGGTAGGTACACCCGGGTAATACCCGTTCAACTTTGACACATCCTGACAAGAACGGCTTGGATCGCAGATGGGCAGATTTTGGCCAAATGCTCTGACCATTGGTAGGGTTGCCACCTTTTCATATGGCCAGGATGGGATATATTCCAGACACAAATCAGATTCTACAGAACAACACATACCCACAGTCAGTACAACGGATAATACTTTTGTTTTATGCCTACATGTTAGCTTATTGTTGTAGCAGTTTATATGCTCCTTCTGTTTCGTTTACTTGCTTATTCTATTTCTTGTAACATGTGGTATGTTACATACGAAAATCACTATTGTATGTGACTATTACATGCGATGTGGGACATAATTATGTTATACGGTCACAGGATATTTTACATTTATAATGGTTTTGGTATGGACACAACTGCCCAGATGTGTACTGTCCCTCACGATGTGGGACAGGTGGTAACCCTGACCATTGGGCAAGACTTAGCTATTGGTGGCGCGCTAACACGATGCGTTTCACTTCCACTTGGTATAACTATCAATACTGCATTAGAATACGGGCACACAGTTTTAAATGTCATTTGTTTGAGGGATGGAGACTCAATATTCGCTAACGTGCATTTGTGTTTGCTTTTTAATTTTGTGTTCGCAAGAACTGTCTTGCATGCTTTGCATAAGTTTCAGTATCCATGGACACTGACAGGTGTGATTATTATTGCAGGCAGACTGTAATATTCAGCATTTTAGGTTGCACGTCAACAGATAACATTTCCATGCCTCCGTGCAGCGCTTCGACACATCCCATGCACTCGTGCTCATTTCCTATGCACATGGATGTGGCGGCAGCACGCCTTCATTAATATGCATATGGTGCTACTGCGCCATCTGCACGCTGCATGGTCAGTGCAAGCCTAATGCCGGCCTTGCGCCGAGCTTCATGAATCCCGGGGTTTGTCTTTTATTCAACCCTGATTCCAGGATATTTTGAGCACTAAATCCTTTTCTATAACTGTATATCAGGGGCTGAATAAAAACTTTGAGGTCATTTGTCATCCTTGAAAAAATGTCCCACTATTTTTGAACAATTTTACAAATTCCTTCAGTATCTTGATTATATTTCAAGGTTAATGATCTAGTGTAAATAACCTATATGTCCTTTAACTGGGACATTCCTAAGCCATCATCAGAAGCAGACACATGTTGTACAGAGGGATGTGCGAGTCCAGGCTTCCTCAGTGGTTGGCCATCCTCCTTCACTTACCCATTGTTTGTTTGGTGAACCAAGTTCCTCACAAGGAACAGCTTGTGATTCACTACATGAGAAAATATTTCAATGGCGTTTGCTGGCTTTTCCATCAGGTACCTGTTATTCTCAGGTGTTGAGAAGTAGTGATTTTATTTCTAACAATGGTGACCAGCATTGGAATAATATGAGCAAAACCTGGACAGTTTCTAGGCAAGATATCAGTTGCTTGAAATGGGGACCTGGCTTAACGAAATATATTTTAATGGATCTCCTCACACTGAAACTGGTGACTCTTACAAAGGTATGATTTTCAAACTTAAGAAAAAAGTCTCTATGTCCAAAACACTGCTACTTGATATTGCCTTTTGGAGAGAATGCATAAAACAACAACTGGTTCCCAGAGGGCTAAGGATTTGCAAATACCCAAATAGGGTTGAGCCAGGGACCAAGTTTCATAGAGAACTTTTAGATATTTTTAATAACTGTGGCATTAAGGTTGTGAAGGCTGTTATTAAAAAATAGACTGTAGCTGGCCTTGTATAGTGAAATTATGGAGTTTAATATGTCCATACAGAAGGACTTGTGTTTTACTGTGGAGGAGCACAAAATAAATATTGTTTTATTATGAAAGTAGTGGATGAAAAAATTGAAAAAAATGAAAAAACAGAAATGGTGGAAAATAGAAAGGGACATAAGTGACTATGCTAGTAGGAAGGTACATCAGTTACCTAAAGGAAAGTGTTTTATGATGCTATTAATTATGAAGCAGCTGGTCATGAGGATGGTGTTATGGAGACTGAGGCAGATGGTGAATACCCCCAGGACCAACTTTGATACCCAAGGAGATTTGTAAAATTATAGTCTGGATGACCCTATAAGATTTCCTCCTTGAGGAGAACCAGCCAGTTGATGAACAAAGAGAAGGGGTCAAACCAGGACATCTACAACTACATAGAAGGTGCACAACCTCACCGAGGAAGGGGAAGAGGTCAAAACCCAAGAAGAAGAAATTAGCCTCAGCAATATGTGACCCTCCTGTACCCCTTGAAGTGCTTGAAAGGGACAGTGTAATTAATTCGTATAAAGGATTGAAAGTGTTTAATTATAGTTCTTTGGAACTAACATCTGTTCATTTCTCTCTTTTCATTAAGGGGTTTACTATTGTCCCTACCTACAAAATGGACATAAGTGAAGTACTGATTGATTTGAAACTTTTCCTTAGAAAAATTACCTTAGCCATTATTTTGGTAACCAAGATGCTCCTAATAATAGTAGTACATTTAAGAAAAGAAGTGCATATAATCCCCCTTTGCATTCGACTCTTCCCCGCTTTGAAAAGTTAGTTGAAGCTGACATCAAGAGTTATTTAAACTCAGAATTAAATTAATATGGCTTTTAGATGAATAGAACATATTCTAAATGATGATTTTTTTTACAAGGTGCTATTGATAAGATCCTATTTGATTTGTTTACCAAAAAGGAACTGGTAATTCCGTCAATTTTCGGAATACCCAAAGTTCATAAAAAATTAGAAAATCCACCTTTAAGTCCCATATTTGCTGTAGCGGGTTCCAAAATGTATCCCCTGGCAGTCTATATAGACAGGAGATTGAAACTTGTGTTAAAAAAATATGAGCATGCATTGATGCACCCTTGAGATTTCCTGTTCAGTGTGATGGATGCCCATTTTCAACCTGATGTCCTTTAAGTAATCATTGATGTCCAAGACCTTTTTCTACAAATTCCTCATGCCACAGGTATTGAGTGGTGTATGGACATTTTAGAGAGTTTAAATATTTTGACTAACTCATAACTGAATGCAATTGTTGAATGTTTGGAGATGGTCCCAGGTAACAATTTTGTGTACCATGAGGGTAAATATTACAAACAAATAAAAGACCTGGTTATGGGGGTGGCATGCACCCCTTCTTTTCCAACATTGTCCTTCTTTATTGGGAAAAAAATGTATGTATTCAATTACCCTTTTTTTGAGAAAATAGGAATCTACTTATGCTTTTTCAGAGGATGTTTTAGGACATGGCAAAGTTCTGTTGCTGAATTTAATGTCCTGTACATAAATACAACTACCGACTTTTTAAGATTTACTTATAGAACTGGGCAAGATGAAATATGTTATTTAGATGTCAAAGTAATTAAAAATTTTGGTAACAGATTTAAATCTAACCTCTGAGAAAGAGGATCTTCTTGGTGAACTAGAAACAGTACCGTTATTTGTAGAAAGCGGCTACCCTGAGCACTTGCTGATTGAAATTAAGAAAGTCATCCTTGATGTTGGGGTAGAAAATATATGCCATTGATTGGGCAGAAAAAAACAGGTGTAGAGCAAACCTGTGTCTCAAGAGATGATAGCCTAGGAATGCCCAAGTTAAAGGACATAGAGGTTCATTATAGTAGGTCATTAACCTTGACATATAATCAAGATAATCTAGGAAATTGTAAAATTGTTCAAAAAATATTGGGACTTTTTTTCAAGGATGTCAAATGGCCTCACCATTTTTACTCAACCCCTAATATACAGGTATAGTAAACCTTTTAGTGCTCAAAATATCCTGGCATCAGGGTTGAATAAAATACAAAATCCCAGTCATTTTATGAAGGTAGGTACCTATAAGTGTGGTGCATGCTACCAATGTTAATACAGCAAATTCTGGGGATTTGTGTCTTCCCACTATTAGTACCCCCTTGAGTGTTAAAGGGTATTTCAGCTGTTATTCCAAAGGGGTGATATACCTTGCTTACTGCCAAATTAGTTTTGCTATTATATTGGCAAAATGGAAAGGGCCCTGAAAACCAGGATATACAAACATTATTATGACATGTCCAGACAGAATGAAGCAAATCCATTATGTAAACATAGTAAAAGTTGTGCTAATAGTTTATTCTTATTCTGGGTATTGGAAAAGATGGAGTCTAATCCCAGAGGGAGACAATGGGAAACACAGTTAGATTACTGTGAGTTAGTCTGGCAAATAAGGCTTGATGCAGCTACACCCTTAGGATTAAACAGGCATTTTGAAAATGAGAGCTGCTAAATTGTAATATGATTAATTTATAGGTTCATAGGTTCATACTAGGCTATCTGCCCTGGGGCAATTATAAGCCTAGCCCGATTCTGTATGGCTTATGCCACCCCTTGATTTGAGTATACTGTGCCCTTTTTAAGGTTTAGTTTACTGTGCCTCTGTCTAATAGTGACACAGGAGTAATCCCTGGGACAAACCTATGATCCCCCATCCACTTATCGAGATTCTTCTTGAAGAGATTCAGTGAGGCGCTCTGCCTCAAATGAACTGGAATTCTATTCCAGAGCAAAGGGAGCCTCTGGGTTATGAACCTGTCCCTCCAGCAAGTTCTATATTTCTGTGCTGAGGTTCAAGTCCCTCGAGCGTGTGGCTCTCAGGGATTTAGATTTACTGAGGTGGAGCATGTCCATTAATTCTAGATTTGACATAGCTTTGTATGTCAGGCATAGATTGCCTCGAAGTAGGCGGTATGCAACTGAGTAGAGCTGGAGTTTTTTTAACCGAGCAGCATATGGCATCTGTTTGAGACCCTTGATCCTCTTGGTGAGATACTTTTGGGGTCTTTCTAATTGCTGCAGGTGTCAGGTAAGGTACATCCCAAAAGGGGCATTGTACTCTATGATGGGCCTGATGAGGGATGAATAAAGGGGAACAATTACCTCTCTTGATCTAGATGTGAAACCCTTCATGATGAGGTGGGCTATGTAGAAGGTCTTTCTAACCACTTTGGCAATGTGGTTTTCAAAGGAGAGATTGCTATCAACTTGGGTCCCCAGGTCCCTAATAACTTTCTCTGTACTTAATGGGTTTCCGCCTATGTGGTAATTTGTGGGCACATTGTTTTTGCCAAAGGGTATGACTATACATTTTTTGGCATTTAGCTTTAAACCATGGTGCTGGCACCAGTTATCTGTCTCTGTGAGACCTTTTTGAAGGATGTCTGTGTCAGCTGGAGAGTTGATTATGGCGCCCAGTTTGCAGTCGTCTGCGAACTTGGTGAGCCATAGTCCTCCCACATTTCCCTGTACCTCGGAAAAGTATAAACCGAACAAGAGTGGTCCCAGGACAGAACCCTGTGGGACACCACTTGTGACCGGGTTTGAGTCTGACATGGCTCCAGCAACTCTCACTCTGTGGATTCTGTCTTTGAGCCAGTTTGCGACCCATCTTGTGACATAGGGGTTTATATTTAAGCTGGATAGCTTATCTATGATGCCCGAGTGGGGTATTGTGTCAAATGCCTTTGCAAGGTCCAGATAGGCTGTGTGGACTACCTTCCCTTCATCTATGGCTTTGCTGACTGTTTCAAAGAAGTCAACCAGGTTCAAAAGGCAGGATCTGCCCTTGACAAAGCCGAACTGGGTAGGATCTAGTGTCTGTAGGTCCCCAATGTCTTTGTTTATGAGCTCCATGATGATCTTCACCATAGCCTTGCAGACTAAGCTAGTCAGGCTTATGGGGTGATAGTTTCCAGGGTCCGTAGAGGCTCCACCTTTGTGGAGTGGGACCACTGTTGCTGTATGCCATTCTGTGGGCACATATCCTGTAGTGAGGCTGAGATTGTATAGCTGTTTTATTTGAGGGATTAGTTCCTCTTGTAGTTCATGTAGGACGCAACCTGGGATGCCATCTGGTCCCATGGAAGCAGTGTTTTTTGCTTTGGAGAGGGCAGCCTTCACTTGAGCATCTGAGATGTTTGGGAGGCAGCCCTCTTCCGGGATAGATACTTGCTCTTTTGGGGGGGAGGGGGTGGAGAAGTTTGCACTGAACCTGTCTGCCAGGATATTGGCGATGTCTGTGGGTTCAGTGTATTTTTTGTCGTTTAGAATCAACTCAGAACAAGTCTGGGAGTTGCATCCCAGGTTTCTAACATAACTGAAAAAAGCCTTATGATTGTCTTTGGTGTCCTGTGCAATTTTTCTCTCAAAGCTGGCCTTGGAGGATTTTATGAGGGATCGTAATTTTTTGCTAGTACTGATCAGAGATGCCTTCCTATTAGGGATTTTGCTCTATCGTAGTAGCTTCCTCATTCTGTTGTACAGTTTATTTATGGCAGGGGTCCACCAGACTGGACGCCTGCCTTTGGATGATTGGGTCTTGGTTTTGTTTGGGATAGCATGATCCATGCATTCCTGGAGATGTCCATAGAATGCATTTATATAGGATTCTGCAGTTTGGGCTGTAGTTTCCACTGGCCCTGGGGCCTTGAAGGATTCCACTTCAGTTTTGAGAAGTGAGAAGTTTGCTTTTGAGAAGTTTTTCACTGTGGTTTTCTGGGCTGGAGGTGGGGTCGGGATGTGGACATCCAGTGAAATTAATTTATGGTCTGATCTTACCAATGAGGGATATACTTCTGGTGTGGAGCATAGAGTCCCCATGTTGGTAATGATCAGGTCTAGTATGTTGTCCCTCTTGTGGGAGTGGTGACTAGTTGTTCCATAGCATTTGAGTTTATAATTTCCAGGAATCTTTGGGCTAAGGTGCTGGGGCTTGAGTAGTGCTCCCAGTCAATGTTTGGGTAGTTGAAGTCGCCCAATATAATGGTGTTCGGAGAGATCTTCATGTTCTCCAATGTTTTCAGGAAAGCCGAATGGGATTCCTGACTTTGAGAGGGTGGTCTGTAGGATGCTATAAACTGAAAAGCAGTCTTGCCCACTGTTAGTTGCACATGGATGGTCTCCGATACTTTGTGCAATGCCACTAACCTGGAGGTCTGGATATCCTTGATAAATATGGAAACTCCCCCTCCTTTTGTGGTTCGGTCCAGGTTTTGGGGCCTAAAAGCATGATATGAGGTATAGCCTGGTAGTGCTGGGGTGCTCTCTGGAGCCTTGAACCAGGTTTCTGTCACTGCACAGATATCAATGTTCTCCATACTGAGGAGAGCTTTGAGTGCGTGCATCTTGAGGTTAAGACTTCTGGCGTTTAGCAGCATTACCCTTAGTTTCTTGCTCATTGTGCTGTCTATGGGGGTGGGTTTGACTTTTGAGCCTTGCCGAAAAAAGGCACTATGGGGGTGGCAAGAGCCTTTGCCAATATCCGAAAGCCCAGTGGTGACAGGTGCAAGCCGTCCCTAGCGAAGCAACGTTGCTTGTCGAGCATGTCATCCCAGGCTGACAGACACTGGATCCCCTTTGAATGACACCAAAATTTTAGCCAATTGTTAAAATCGATCATTTTGTCTTTGTACTATGTATATCTTGGAGCACTAGCCATAAAACCTGCACTTCAATTAATTTATTTCACAGTATTTGTTTTTAAATATATTGGAATATATTCTCATGATATTGCATTATAGACTATGTATATATATATATATATATATATATATATATATATATATATATATATATATATATATATACACACATATATATATATATATATATATATATATATATATATATATATATATATAGGTCAGTTTTGTTGTTTTATAAGATGTTATATTAAGAGTGCAATGTGTTTTTATTGTTAAGAGAAAATGATGTAAATTTAGTTAGTTGATTAATTGATGCTTGATATTTCAAATATATTTAAGGGCTAAGAACATGTTAGTGGTTGCTATTCTGAAGAAGTCTGTTAGAAAAAGACAAAAGCACTAAATAACAATAAGGTTTACTAAGTTTGATACATGTTCAGCCTAAAGTGATTTTGGGAGTGCCATTATAGAAGTACTAATTTGATTATATTGAATTTACAGAATACAAAAGAATCGATCTGTTTATCTCTTGCCTAATACTTCAGTCACATTTGTCATTTTCAATTTCTACTATGTAAGACATTTCTTGATATTTGTGCTTTATTTTTGTGCAAAAGCACACCCCATGTGTTGCTTGACCTCCCCTAAATATATTTTATATGAATACAATCAAACATTGTGCATTGTCTTCCTTTGGAGAATTTCATCTCCAAGCATTTGTGGAACTTTTTACCTTTTAAATTCATATTTATGTGGAAAATGATCTATGCAATAGTCACATCTGTTGATCCTATATATATATATATATATATATATATATATATATATATATATATATATGAAGGGATTAACATCCAGCCCATATCTTTATTCAGTGCTTACCTGTTAAGAGGTTCTTGTTACTCCAGTGTCAGTCTCACTAGCATGGAATGCTAGAGCTCTTAAGTTCAAGCCGCAAACAATAGTTAATATTTTTTCTTCATATTTCCCTGATTCAAAAATAATACCTATGCAGAAGGCTTTCATGCATTTGTACATTTGTGTATGCAATTTTCCCAAGACTGTAACTGTCACACTGATATTTTCATTAGTTTTTATATATTAACTAATACATATACATACACACACACACACACACACATATATATATATATATATATATCTATATATATATATATATATATATATATATATATATATATATATATATATATATAAATATATATATATATATATATATATATATATATATATATATATATATATATATATATATATATATATATATATATATATATATATATGGAGCCATATCAGATCCACAAAAAAACACTCACCCGAAGACGAATTCACCAATACCACATCGCCGACACAACACATCACTGACTCAGGTAATGTTTCCTAATTTTTGTGCAATTAAATAAAAAAAAAACAAGAAACATGTATATAGCAGGGGGCAAGCCCCCCTGCATCCCCCATGTGCAAGCCCCCCATACACACCCTACTTAAATATACCAACTCCGACATCACACCACATTGCAGAAACAGGAATACATCCTGTTCCACACTACTTCCATTGTCAGCGATGTGTTGTGTCGGTGATGTGGTCTCGGTGAACTCGTCTTTGGGTAAGTGTTCTTTCGTGGAACTGATAGGTTCCCAGATATATATATATATATATATATATATATATATATATATATATATATATATATATATAAACATCAATAGTTTTTCCCTGCCACAAATCAGCATAAATTGTTGCACCTTTACCTTTTACAATTTTTTTTCCCAAGGAGCAATTTTCAATTTACTCTTATTTCACATTTAATATTTTCTGTTTTCCTTATAAAGCATTTTTTTCAATCTGACAACGTTTGACTGCAAACTTGACCTGTTAAATGAGTATAGTTTTTGTCCCATCAGACACATTCTAATTACAGGTATCTCCTCAATTTCAGTAAATACACTGCCTAAAGATTAAAGCAACCATGTATGTTTAACATCTCCCAAATATATTAAAAAGTGTGCAATGTCTGCCTTTGTGATAGCCCACATCCCTACTGTAGTTTCAACATAACTATCCTATTATGAGCTATTCTTTAATCATTACATTTTCTACAGATTTCATATTGCTGTTCTGTGTTCTAACTATTGCACCATGACCAGGCAGAATGCTTTATCCAGTATAATATAATTGCTGAAATCAAAAAGGAGAAGTGAGACATAACCTGAATACTTAAAATGGTAAAACATGAAGATGTAATGTAGAATTCAAAAATCATATACAAATTTGTGATGTTAACTGCCTCAGTTATTTTTGTGATCATTTTAATCAATTATATTTTTAATATCATTTTTTATCATTCAGCCTAAATAATCTTAGTCAGATTTTCCTTGTGTCTCAGCACAGTTACCCAACATCTTCCTTTCACCTCTGTAGTAACTACTTTATTTTTGTTTGTTGCTGCTTAATCCTGAAAACTCTCCAAAATGCTGCAGTGTCATTAACACAGTAACACGCTGTCTACATTTTCTGCCATAAGTATACAATACTCAGAAAAAAATGTAAATCAGAGCCTAACTTTCCCATATTGAGAAGCTACTTTTAGTTATTTCCTGATCACTAAAGCAAGCACTTCAAAATGAGTGTAAGTTATGTGTATGACAATAGGCAGTTATTTTCTACTACCAGTACTGATGGTACATTCTGTTTGTAAATCATTATTAATACATTTGTTTGATGGTCCTTATGCATTAATTTTAACCATGCCAGGAAATTGTCACTGAAGTTTCTATTTTTAAAATCTTCAAACATGAACTCCCAGCTGACTGTCACATCATTATTAATTAATATATTTGGTTTATGCACATTATAAATCAATTTTAACAATGTCAGGGAATTGTCAGTAAAGATTCTATTTTTAAGAACATCATAGATGAATTCCCATTTGACTATTTTTTCCATAAATATTATCATTTTTCTTTTTCCAGTTAAAAGAATAGCTAGGGGCCACCAATTATTTATACCCTTTCATGTATAAATCTAAATTGTCTTTTTTTGAAAGAGTTTATGAAAGATTGTATGCAATCTATTAGCCAATACTGTGAAGTTTATATTTAATAATGAAATTGGCATATAGTTTGCAGAATCTGCACTGTTGGTTTTATCTTTTGGGAGAATTATTATTCTAGATATTTCCTCTTGAATTTACAATTTATTTTTTTCTATAATCATATTAAATAGTTTAGCCAATAAGCCAAGACTTATAAAATTCAATAGGAAAGCCACCTGGAATCCCATTTTACAATTTCTTATTATAGTTGTATTGCTTTAACTGTCATTTACTTCTGCTGGAGCTATAGCTATTGTCTTCCTGAGGTAAATGTATTCTATCTAAACTCTTATAAGTAATTTTCCATTATCATGGCACCAGCTGTAATGAGCTGTTGGAAGGTCAGCACGCGGTTGCAATAATTTTATATAAATAGAAAAAATATATTGTGTATTGACTTTTCATAAAACCAGTTTAACCAGTCCAATATTTTTTTCATTAAAAACGATACACAACTGTAGATCATTACCATAAGGGAGGAGTGGGTAGTGCTCCCCCATGGACAGTGTTTTTGCAGGCAGTGTGAAAGAGAGATACTATGTTTATACATATTGCCAAACATTACTGGAATGTCCACATGTATGTAACCTTTCCCCCCGTAAATGTACTTTTAGAATTACCTTTTTGAAGCTAATATTTGAGAACTTGAAAATTCATTAGTAGATCACTAACAGCAGTACAGGTTTTCAGTTAATTATTTCTGCTGTCATCAGTGATTGCATGATTAATCATTTCAAAGACGTGCACTCGTATACGGTTCTGCTATCATCACTGAATGAATCTTGACTAGTATACTCCGCTGTCAATCTTGTAAAAGTGTGCATGAGATGGACGATGTAAGATGGAGTTTGCTAGTGTGAATCAGACGCAGCATTTCTTGGCAATACTAGCCTTCACAGTGTTTTCGTATGATATGAAAAGCATGTCTCCTTTGCTGATTTCCCTCTAAAACTGTTACCTTCACTGATGTTGTGTAAGAGTAAGGGACTTTCCCCCGGATTCATGAAGCTTGCACCAGGCACAGGCGTAGCATATGTCCGCCGAGCGATTCAGGTACAAACCAATCCCACGTGCACTACTGGCGTATGCCAGAGCTACGCAGCCCTCGGCATAGGTATGCAAATCACCCCATGCGCAGTGTTGCACCATGCTAATGAAGGCATACAGCAATTCACGAAGTGGTGCAGGTGTAGCGCAAGCCCATGGAAATGTAAACCAAAAAACACGGTTTACATTTTCCCAAACAGAACATTGGAGTTATGGAAGCGGACCACACGCATGTATTACAAAGTTAACATATGCCAATGGAAAAATACACAGCCAATGGCACAAGAAAAGATGCACAACACCTAAAAAACAACATTTAATGTCATGTCCACAGTAACTCACAGTACAACCGCAGAGCATGTGTGTGCAAACAGGAATACAAAGGAAATATATAAAAATGGCAGAAAATCGCAATGAAAGACAAATTAGGATTGCACCATAATATGCAATGGTAGGCATGGCACACCACAAGCAAGGCGCAAGGGTTGCCAGGGGCCCGCAACAGTGTTCGGTGCTGTAACTATGAATTAGTAGTCAATGCCATGCAAATGAGGCAGGTAATACTGAATCGCAAACATCTCGCCGGATTAAGGATGTACCTGACGGCGCAGTGCTATAACACCGAGGAGTGTATCAAAGGTGATACATGACATCAGCAGAGAGGTGTGCCACCATATCAGTAAGCACATTGGAGCAATGCAAATCTGCCCTGGCCGTTGCTAAGCAAAGCTGAAGGACAGGGGTGGGGAGGAGGGTATAGAACCGTTTAGCTGAGAGCACACATGGTGCCCGAAAGTGCATGTGTATGGGGATGAACTCATGCCCGAAACCCGGTAAGCGGATGCACGCACCACGAACAATAGCACAAACAGGAAGGTCATGGGAAGAAAAGAAGGAAATGCCGAAGCAAGGTAATTGGCGTAGTAATGAGCAATTAACACCAATCAACACACGGCGGCCAATCGACGGCAGTAGACAAGTCTGCATGCAGAAACCTGCAAAACAGGATAGGGGAGGCATAGGATTGCAAAGAAAGGTGTGGAGGACCTGGAATGCAAAGATAGGAGAACTGTCATAGCAGAGCAAAGCAAACCCACAGTAGATCGGCAATAGCACACATTACGCAAGATAAGCCAGGTCTAGGAAAGTACAAATGAAAGCAGGCAGCTGGATGCATGCCAACAAATGGTAGGTTTAACGTGCACAAATGTAAATGGAAGGGCAGGAGGTAATTCACGGCATCCAAATGTAATGCAACACCAAAGGCAGCACAATAGCGGTTTCGTAAATAAAACACAGAAGATACCCTGTAGCCACGATCGTACATACGCACCCTATGGCATCATCAGTGTTCACAGCAGAACAGTATAAAGTGTGAAAGCACCCAACACACACCTGTGTATTCCCAAACACCACACCATAGGTGTAAACAGATGGGGAACTTTTAAAATGTGCATGTTGGGAGCTGCCATAGCTGTGATTCATCAGCATGTGTTACAGACCGACGGTGTTGTGGAGGATGATGCCGACAACCACCGTAGGCCTCGGAGGAGGAGAAGAGTGTTCAGACCAAGGGTAACCTACCAGGGGCTACATGATCTGGAGATAGTAGAGTGTTACAGGGTGGACAGGAACATCTTACAGCAAATAGTAGAGCTGTGCTGGCCACGCCTGAGAACCAGAAACAACAGAGGGGAACCCATCCCAGTGGACACGAAGGTATGTGTAAGCTTGCGAATACTAGCCACAGGTACCTTTCAAAGGCCAACTGGAGATATAATGGGGATCTCACAGGCATCGACATCCAGGATACTACACCAGTTCCTGGATTCCATGTTACCACATGCCAATGAGCATATACCCTTCCCCCAAACTCAGGAGGAGTTGGCCAGCAATATGCGTCACTTCCACCATGTGGCAAACTACCCAGAGGTACTGGGTGCTATAGACTGCACGCACATACAAATTAAGTCACCACCCGGTGAGTATGGTAGGCGCTACATAAACCACAAGAGATTTCACTCCATCAACTGCCAGGTCATGTGCAATGCCCAGGGCATTATCATGGATATGTGTGCTGGCAGTCCTGGAAGCTACCACGACTCCCATATCTGGCATGCCTCACAGCTGTATAAGGTATTTGTCAGGGGGGACATCCCACAAGGTCACCTTGTGGGGGATCCTGGCTATGCACTGGAGCCATTGATGATGACCCCCATCAGAAATGCACACACACCAATGCATGAACGCCATAATGAGGCACACGCACAAACCAGAATCATCATAGAGTGTGTGTTCGGGATGCTGAAATCACGGTTCTGGTGCTTGAACACATCTGGTGGAGCCTTGCAGTACTCTCCAGGCACGTGTGCCCACATCTTCATAGTATGTGCCATGCTACATAATATGATCCTGCGGAAACAGCTGCGGCAGGGTCATAATGGGGGAGGGCCTCACAGCCCAACGCAAGTGCCAAGGCCAACACAGGCACAGAGGGATCCAGACCACGGACACACTGTGCCAGCCACAGTAGGCAGATGGAGGTGTGCCTAATATGCCTACGCCTTGGCAAAGAGGGAATGTATAGCACATACCTTGACAGTGTAGGCTCCCACGGACTGACACCCCTCTCCACCTGCACACAGTAACATGGATGGCACACAAACACGACTACCTGTAAATTGTGATGTATAGGTGGCCCACTGTGGAATCCTACATAGGCAGCCCTCAAACATTGTACACGCAACAGCCATGGGAACACGGAACTGTCAACACCTGAACAGTAGATGCGCCCATCAGCATCTGTTGGTGCTGTGTGTATAGGTTCCCAGGTACATCGGTAGGTACATGCCTGATTGTCAGAGGCAAAACACCAAACGGGGCAAACAGTGACACCCGTCGCCACAACATCGAGTAAGCAACTGTACTGGAGCAGAGGCAATCGCGGGAGCACATGTGTGTAAGCACTGTCCTACACACAGTCATCACGGATTACCCGCCGCATTATGAGGGGCTCCACAAAATGTAATCATGGATGTAGTGTCAAGGCAGGGGATGTACTCATGACAGGCAGTAGTCACCCAGGCATGCTGCATCCACGGTCTTATGAAGGTGTAGCAAATTATCAGGTGTACCTAATTGTGATATACATACCCAGTGCTGGAGTACAGCCAGTAAACATCACATGGACATACCATTAACTGGACCCATCAAGTTGTAAACTAACAGAGTCATTCATGTGAGTATAGTGTGGAGTAACTGCTGTAGTGTACTGCACATACAAATTGACATAATTCGTGTACAACCCCCAGATGCCCAAGTGGTACATGCAGTGACTGTCGTGCATGTTCCCGGTCCCACATCCCGCAAGGGATGTAACATAATCCCGATGGCACAGGTAATGCAGTCCGGATGCAGGTCATCAGAATATGTGTAGCACACATTAGCGGGAATAAGCGTTGCCCACAGCTGGTAAGCGATGTTTAAATACGACTATACAGATATGCGAGAAATAGGGCTAAGTGTCACCGACCACTGCGCAGATCATGGTCAGTGATGTACAGAACAGGTGACACCAGCTTTAGTCACCCCTGAACAAATAGCGCCTGCTCTGAAGGGTAAAACAACCACTGCCAGTTGTGGAACAGGCAGTCATGTACACAATCACCCAACACTATTGCTAGGCAAGATGTACGTATGGTAGTGTTGCCACAGTTCAAATTACCAATGTGAGACATACGCCAGATGTCAGCAGGATGACACACACCCGGCCAGGATGAAAACCAGAACAACAGTGTTTTACATAGATAAAAAGCTTATAGTTTAGTAATGGTCGCAGGTACGTGTTCCGTGTCCTGTAACATGTAGGTGGGTCAGATACAGAATAAGTGTGTCATGCAACAATGACATAAACTATAGGGAATATGTTTGTCCCAAAAGTCGCAGGGCATTTGCTATGTTCAAAAATATTTCGCAGGACACAACTGCACAAAGAGGGATTGTCCCTCGCAAAGTGGGATGGGAGGTAATCTTAACCTATGGCAGGTGTGTAATGTGACAGGTACAGACACAAACATGCAGAGTCTAGGAAACACAGTATACACTGACAAACACACAATGAAAGGCGTAGCGTGCCTGTCACCACCCCTGTCCGAGATATGTATATATATATATATATATATATATATATATATATATATATATATATATACTTTTGTGCTGTGTGTTTTTTAATAAACTGTTGAAGCGAACGGCTGAGACTTGTGGATTTTTGAATTGGACAGCCTCTATTGGATACCTGAAATTCATCATTTGGTGCAGTTTGTGTTTTTTGTGGATATATATATATATATATATATATATATATATATATCTACACATATATAATACAGATAGAAAGGGCGATAGTGTGATATATGTCAATATACAAGGGGTCACCGGCATCTGCAAATATATAGATAGGTCGACGACATTCTAAACACCTTTGAGGTACAAATAAATAGGATACCGCCAACTATGGAATGTGTCACACACCGACACACATAACCAGGAGGATGAAAGACAGAAAGAACACAGTACTGGAACAGTAGAACTGCGAGCAATAGGACTATAGTAAGGACATGTAGTCACCGCTGTCGGCAGTGCAGACCACGTAGGTACCGTGTACAACTGTGGTTGTGTGTGATGTAGCCTGTGTATGTGTGTGATGAGGGTGCCATGTGTGTTCCCATGTGACTAAAGTGTGTCGTGTGTGTCCGCATAGTGTGTCTGTAGGTGGCAACTCGGAGGTAGATGATTACGGTAGGTGCGGGTATAGCTATCCATAGGCAAGCGGTAAACACCTGTCCCACATTGGGAGGGACAGCCCCTCCTGGGCAGGTGTGTCCTGACATGAAACATTAGAAAGGGCAACTGTCCGTGAGTGTAGGACATTAGTATGTCCCACATAATATGCAATAGTTGCAGGAAATACTCATGCCTGTATGTAAGAAATGGAAATGTGACATGCAAACTGATAAGTAGTGAAGGACCAAGAACAATAGGTATGTAATGAGGATAAAAGTATGTGCTATCCTGTATACTGACCTTGGCCATATGTCAGCCTGTAAACACCACTGTGTGACCCGCAAGTATCCAACTATGGCCATATGAAAAGGTGGCAAGCCATGTGACAGAGGGTCTGACACCAATACCACTACAATGACTGCAAATATCTGGGGCAGACATACACGGGATAGCATTAATTTACAAATATCCCTGCACATATCGCCGTACATCCAGAGGTATGGAAGTATCAACCGCACCTGCATACCATATTGAAACCAATTAACAACGGCCCACAGTAAATTCCCGTAATAGAAGTCTATTAAGTGATAGCACTGTAATTAGGGAAGGGGCCCACACACATATATATGGACTACGTAGAAATGCAAGCCCCACAAAACCGTATATGCTATGTACACCCGCCTACATCCCCCACACTGTAAACAATAGCAATACGGACCGTAACCACAGCCCAAACTTATAGTTAGTCAATTACATCTGCTGAACCGTTGACATACCTTGTGAGAGACATTTAAAGGCGCCATGCAAAATTGTATCCATCGTATAATGGAACAAACGGTGATGTTACAGGTGTTTGCAATAGTCCTTTATCAGACAGGTGGGATGACAGGTACAGTCACAGATAGAATCACACACAATCCACGGGGGACACGACCCCAAAATAGACTTGGCTCTACACAAAGCAGTTGCAATTACACACAACAAAACACGATACAGGCCGTCTCCCCGAAGGCAGGGCAAATGGCCAATGCCCAGGTGGAGAATTCAATTATACCCCACTGCTGCCACGTAACTGGTGAATGGAGTAGCTGCACAGCTGAAGTGTATGTAATTAGTCACACCGGACCACCAATTGGTGGCAGTAAACCACATGTTGCAGGTATAGACATATATAAGAATGACTTGCCAGATATGCAAACTGTATGCTCATACCGTATAACAGTTGAAAGAGTGATACAGAGGAGCGAGATAGAGATGAAACACCAGAACGATATCAAGGTATGTATAACACTAACTGCATGTATAGTATGTTCTGAATTACATAATGTCAGTGTATGCATAGCCTGGTTTGCAGTAATTAACAGTGTCCATCATGCATAAAGTGGGGAATGGTATTTATGTAGTGATGTCTCGCCGATCGTACTAATGCTTGTAGAAGATGTGCGTCCAGCAGTGGGCCACACAGTAAACCGCACAGACACCACAAGGGATGCAACATGATGGCGTTAAACAGAACAATGTCATATAACCCGCCGTCAGTGGCAGGGTATGTCCAATAAGTATGTGCCATAGCAGGGGATAGTATATGTAGATATACTGTAACAGTATGCATGTGTATGGGCATATAACATCAATGACATGTCTAAGGTGGACCCTCTGTGCAAGTAATGGTTGAATTATGGGATACCATGTAAAACATGTGTAATGTATAGTACAGTAGATTGATACGTCAGATATGTTACACAGGAGAACAGGCATATGATGCATAACAAAGATATCATATAGTGATAGTGACACCCTCAGTGTGTGTGTCCCGTCCATTAGCCACATTGCATAACATCTGGAGACATATGTTGTGATGTGCAGGTGGATGTGTATGTAGTCAATACCAGAATGGAGAATGGTGCTGAATGGCAGTGAGAGGGCAATGCAGGCTGTGTGGACACCCATGTCATCATCAACAACTCTGGCGACTGTAGGAAAGGTGTTCAACAGGTGTAGGAGGCATGCTGTGGCCCCAACAAGACCAACCCAGCTGGCATCAAAGGACTGGAGCACACGACGAATGATGTCCATGATGATGTGCCCTATAGCCATGCATAACAGACCAGTGAGGTGTGTAGGTCAATAGTCCCAGTTGTGCAGTGTGGCGCCACCTGTGAGGAGTGTTACTGTCGCTGTGTGCCAGTCAGGGGCCACAATGTCTGGTACAAGGCTATTACTGAATATGGTGTCCCAGTGGGGAGACATGCTGTTCAGAGTTCTGTGGACATCACAGCCTGGGATATTGCAGGGGGACAAGGGGCCTGTGTCCTAGGACATATAGAGTCCAGGTCAGTACTGTGTAGGTGTGACTGCAGGTACACCACAATGTACCTGCAAGGAATGTGGCCCTGCAGGGAGTGAGAGGGTGTAATGTTAGCAATGAAGCCATCAGACAGGATGTTGCCAACATCACCTGTTACTGTCATCTACCAGAATGACAATTGTATGTGTGAGCAGATGTGGGTATTGCATACGACTACTGACATACCACCATAATGCCCTGTGGTACATCTTGGAATGTGTCGCAGTAATGTGTATGTAGCTAGTTATGGTCTATGTGATATGGGATCCTGTGGCCTTACCGAGGCTGACCAGTGAGTCACCCCATCCATGGGAATGTATACCACTGTGTAACAGCCCCCACCTGTTGTTGTAAAGTATGTCCATGGGACTGCATGCCCAGAGTGTCGTCTGTATTCTGGTGTGTACCTGCATGGCTCTGTGTGGAATAGCATGAACCACATTGTCATGTGCGTGCTATTGAAGTGCACTGGGGTATGTCTCAGCATTTGCATGTGCATTGTCCACCTGCACGTGTGTCACGACAACAACTACCGCTGTCATACGACATCTGTAGTTGGTGTTGTAGTACTCATCTACTGTGTATGCTGTAAAGTGTGTGGTGCCAGTATGTGGCTAACAAGGATGGGTAGCAGATGTTCAGATTCCACCAATGAGGGGACAACCGCAGGTGTTGAACAGCAGTCACATGTTGGTAGTGTCTATGTCAAGGATACTGTTGGTTTTGGAGGTGGTGTATGGGTCGAACCAGCTGAGCGGAGGTTATGACTCACGCACAGTGTACGCATAATGTGTCAGTACATGTGCGGCTATCACAGTTAGGTGTGGGTTACTGTCAGTCTCACATTGGTAGCAGCAGTAGTTCCGGACACAGTCATATGCACATGGAGCACCTGTGATGCACTGTGTGAAGTAACCAGACGGGATGTGTGTACAACATAGTGGAATATGGGGACACCTCAGCTGTAGGTGTGCCAGTCCAGGTACGTGCCTGAGAGGTACGGTCTGTCTATACCCAGTCATTGCAGGTGTGCTCTACAGAGCCAAGAGGTAGATCCCAGTCACTGCAGAGATATCGCAGTGGTGCAGTATCAGGTGTGCCTTGCCTGCTTGCATCACAGAGGATGATGTCATGCATTGTGTGACATGACCACATGCTTCGCTAGCCTGTTCCCATTTTGGTGGTGACTGTTATCGGGCACTGTGCAAGACAGGCAGTATAAAAGCAGCAAGAGTCCAACATGTGATCCGTACTCCCAGGGCTGACAGGTGCAGGTCAATTGTGCCACAGCATCATGTTGTTTGGCCGGGTCTGTCAAAGTGGACGTATACTAGATGCCTGTGGAATGACTGCAGAAGCAGGGACAACTGTTGGGAGTGACACAGTCATTCGTAGTACAGTGGTAACAGGTCCTGATGAACACAAACTGCTTCCCAGGATGTGGACCATACCAGCAGGGTGACAATACTGGTGGGCTATTGCATGTCCCTGCACACATAGTCTGTGCCCTGAGTGACAATGTCTGTCACACAAACATGGAAGGGGAGTCACATCGTACCTGATGACTTGTGGCATGTGTGCATAGGTTATGTTGCAGAACCAGTTACTGGACAGCAGGATGTAAGTGACTATCGCCTTGTGTAGCCTGCTGAGTGGAACAGCAGTGTGACTGCCGACAGTCACCTAAGACAGGTGTGTTGAGTATGCTATGACACCCTATTGGCTGTATGTGATGGGCACACGTGTCTGTGGGCTATAGGTTGGCGTGGTTGTGTTTGGCGATGTGGGCTGTTGTCGGTGCCCACACAGAGTATGGAGGGGTACTGTACAAGGTGTCTCCATATGTGTGGCCTGTGGTGGGGATCATGTGGGACCATGTGATGTGTGGGGTGCATTGCCAATGTTGAACAACCCCACATGACTTTCAGGTGCAGTCAGGGTTGGTGACAGTATAACCCCCAGCAGGGCTGCATATGTGCATCCACCACAGGCTGTACTGTTGTATGTTGGGAGGTGTGCATTGACTGTGGACATGAGAATAGCTCTATTGCCACATGTACAACATAGTCATCATAGTGACAGGCAATAGCACTGGTACGTGCCAGTTGGACATGCCTGTATATAAGTGGTATGTGGCAGGTGGACAGGCCATAGAAACCACCATGTCTCACGAGGTATGTGAGTGATGTGTGTACGACAGCTGTTGTACAGTTATCAAGCTGAAAATGTATGGACAGTCAGTGTATCTGTGAGGACTGGTGTGAAATGGGTGCTAAGCTAAGCAGTAGCTCATAACGTGCCAAGAAGCTCTGAACAAGTGCTGAGCATGCCCACACATTACAGATAGGGTGTTGTATACTATCAACCCACATGTGTTGACAACAGTCATGATTGGTGGCACTGCATCAGAACACTACCGGGTATGGTCTGCAGGTTCATGAACCATTATCAACGTAGATGTTAGCAGTACAGATGTACAAGACAGTATGGATGTTCGGCTACAGATGCCTGTGTATGTCACAGGAGTGTTCTACTAGTGGCCTGTTGACAGACTCACAACTACCAAAGGTGCTACTGTGACATGTGCATATCACACGGTGTCAGCTACAGTAAACCAGGGTTAATGTGTTGTACCCAACTTGTAGCCCATACCACACAGACAAATGTCAGCCATCTGTGTATGTGATGATGTGAATGGCCATGACCTATGGGCAATTGTTGTCACAGTGTTGTGAACAACATACAGAATGGGCTGTGTGTGTGATGTGTGTGACATATGTGCACATTCTGGTGGATGATATCAGCAATGACACCAGTAGGGGAATACCCCCGTACCCATTAGGAAACACCTAGGCTGTGGTCAACAGTATGGACACTGTGTTAGGGATGGTGTAGTGTAGTACACCTCCCTGAGCTGGAGACATCTCCCTGGCCCTTTAGGTAGTCAACTGAGGTACCCATGACATGACAGGGTGGAATCCATGTGCACGGAGATCATTGGACAGGCATACACAGCACCCATGTGACCAATATTGGAATACACATCACCCTCCAGGGGTAGGGCCCATGCGTGGATGGCCGATACCAGCCTCCACAATACTCACCTCCAGTATGCAGCATGCTATCCACCTTGCATACAGACATATGCGACACTATGCTGTTAGACATGCTACATGTCCATAGCCTGATCTGAAAGACATACGTCATGGACAACCACCGTCCTACGACTAGGATGGCCACATGCTGGACAGATCCCTGTGCCATACCTGTGACATACTCCCACCATACCATGCAGCCCTGTCCACATAGCTGCACATATCACCCCTGCCATACATGGTGTGATGGCCGTATGGTAGATGTAGTATCATCTATCTGGATCAGTAATGTGTCACTGATGCCCCTCGTGGTGGCATAATGGGTGTCGGATACAGCTATGAACCCAGCCCGTACATGCTATAGCTGATAACCTTACCTGTGAATGACGTCCGACTAGCCATTGTCCCATGTCTATCACATGTGCAACACAGGTGATCCGTAGCAGGATGTTGAACAGCTGTGCAGTGTAGATGTCTATGGAAAAACAGATGCATGTACAGGTTTCCATGCGTACTTGGTGCATTGTCTCTGCCCAAGTCCAGTAAGGCTGTGTCTGTGTTGATATGTGACATATCCACAGCATCTAGGTAAACAGCATTACCATGGATACATCAGGCATGGGTAGATAGGTAAGAACACCAGTGCATGCAAACAGACATGTCCACATGGAGACTGACGTCACATGCAGTAGGAACATTAATGAGGTGACACACATATATGGGGATGACATCTAATGCATACTGGGTGTTACATGTGTGGGACACATACATGCCAGTCGTGTTAGTGTCATGTTGATTTGCAAAGATAACTGTGCGAATGTACTAAAATGTATGTGCAGCAATATCACTGTACATGTCTGTAAATGTGACCTGTCACCTTCATCATGTCTTACAGATAATGCCGCGTACATGCCTACCAGCATATAGCCAACAGGAGGATGATGTCATAATACCATACCTCCATGAGAACTACGAGGCATTATTTAGCCATGTGTCACAGCATGCACAGCAGCAGGATGACCTGTGGCAGGATCTTCACAGGAGGGTCAATGAAGTGGGTGGCCACAACCGCACCTACCAGCAGGTGTGCAGACACTGCACGGACCTCATACGTCATGCAAAACAGCGTGCCACTGCAATCGCCAGAGAATAAGGTGGTATGGGTGGTGGGCCACCAACCCAGCCTCCACTCACACACACAGAGGAGCTACTGGCCAGTCTGGGAACACCCTCGGAACAACCCCCACAAACAGTAGCTGCCATCGTGGAGATGGGTGTCTCCCAACCAATGAGCCTGGAGTTTCCTGGTAAGTCAGTACTGAACATATGGCCAGTATATCCCATGTATGTGCATGTGTCAGTGTACATCATGTAATGTAACAACATATGCAAGGTATGTGGACACACATGCTTTATGCTACCCTGTGTATGCACCATACCTCCAAACTGTACAGGTAATTGCAGGATGTCCAGATGTCTGCCTCATATTGTTGGTGTGTTCCCCTTAATATCTGTCCCTTTCTGGCAAATAGCTGAGGAATGGAGTCATTAAATGATGACATACAGTTGTGTTTACGACTGCACATTCTGTTGCAAACCCATGTGCATGCAAACCTATTGGTCTATCAAATATCCAGGTTAGTAAGAGCAATATGTCACAGTTGTCCCTATATGTCCCCCATCATAGTAGGCTTTGCCCACATTTATTGTTCTAAGAGGTTGAGAGGTATGGTATGCACACATGTGCTGACTATATGCTATTGTACAGGCGAATGTGTTAACCTGCACTGTGCACCCTGTGGCTGTCATACAGTCATGGATAATGTTCATACTGCTGTGTCACCCTATACAGGTACCTCTGGCATGCCGCACAGACAAGAGTCTGTTGCAGGTGAGTCTATCATCAGTATCAGGCATGTCAAAGCATAGATCTATTCGCCATGTGGCCAGTTAATACATGGATATACAGGTCACATCACCCCTCATCCACACAGGCCACCCATGTGCAATATATACAACCGGAATGATACACAGACATGAAACTACAGTATTTGTCATTGCTACATGTGTGTCCAGCTGTGCATACAGCGGTGGAGGTGTTCTACAATGGAGGCATATGTACTATACAGTGGAACAAAATGTGTGGTACACAAACCAGTACCGCACAGTGAGCTGTGATATGGGCAGACCACAGGCGTCACCATTGTGTTATATGCCCCTGCAATGGTTTCACACATTGTGATGCTCCATCCGACATGTCCGAGACACGTAGCGTTTTGGTTGCAATATTGTCACAATTCCCCATAACCCATACCCCACATACCATACATACACCTGTTGTCTGCATAGCCCTGTGGATGGTGACATAACCAACATCTATGGGTGTACATTATATGGGACAACACAGACATGTGTGATAGACGGCCATCACATACATGACCAACACATGTGCACACATGGCCATGGGGGATGGCCAGAGACATGTATCCACACAGAAGACGGGATGTGGAAACACCCTGTCCCACTTTGCCCACACATGGTCCAAGTACAGCCATACTAGACCGATTGTACAGGTGATGTGGTACGCTGCACATCATAACTGCTTGTGCACAGCTAGTGGAGGTGTCAGTGACATGTACCTCATAAGATGTGTTGAACATGATGTCTGTGTCATAGCATGACGGTAGTCACCTTCACAGATTCCACTGACAGTGACACCAGGCCACAGAAACAGTACTTTTCCCCCCTGCCGTAGGACATCACTGTTAACTGTGCCCCATGTGTGCGTCGTACATCAATGTCATGTGTGAAATGGTGACGTGACAGGTCCGCTATATGTGGACATGGTTGCCAGGCAGCTAACACTCTGTAGTCATCATGCAGGGGTGTCATCTGTATGTCCTCCAGTGACCTGTCACATGACACAGCACGGTTGGGTGTGTATACACCTCAGCATCATAGGTCACAATCCACAGGTATGTCATGGGTATGCATGCAGTTCTGGATATGCAATGTGTACATAACGTGCACTGTTTAGCAATATAGATGCCTCATGATGCCATGCAATAGCACAGTGTCTGTACATCACACTGTACAGCAATGTAGACAGCCCAGTCCCCTACCATGCCCATGCACATTTGCTCAACATGCATTCTATCTGTAGGGCATATGGACAACACCGCAATGTGATTCCCAGTACGATGCTGTACATGTGTCACAACACCATTGTGTCAGGCATGCATGCATGTTAATGAACATGTCAGCAGATTACATGTCAAGGTCACGTCAGCCATGTCTACTTTTATCCTGTTCTGGTCCACATGGTGCATCACGAGGATGCATGCATACTACCATGATAGTGTGAATTGCATGGATAATGATATGACACCTGCCCGCTGTAGTGTGCATTCCAGGGGGTATGCTTACAAACACTATTGATGTCTGAGCTGCACGCTGTCAGCTGTATTACAAGCATGCTGCATGCTATCTGTCATCTCACATGCATGGTGTGTCAGTGTGTGTTGGTGTGTCAGTGTGTGTGTCGGTGTGTCAGTGTGTGTGTGTGTCGGTGTGTGTGTGTGTGTGTGTGTGTGTGTGTGTGTGTGTGTGTGTGTGTGTGTGTGTGTGTGTGTGTGTGTGTGTGTGTGTGTGTGTGTGTGTGTGTGTGTGTGTGTGTGTGTGTGTGTGTGTGTGTGTGTGTGTGTGTGTGTGTGTCAGTGTGTGTGTGTCGGTGTGTGTGTGTCGGTGTGTGTGCTTGTGTGTGTTAGTGTGTGCATCGGTGTGTGTGTGTGTCAGTGTGTGTATGTGTGTCAGTGTGTCTATTGTAATGTAGAGTATTTCTTTGCATTCACAGGTGATGTAGGTGCGTTACCCTCCTGCGGTCCATCTGATAGTGTCCCCACAGATGCTAGCAGTGATGAACATATGCACGAGGTACAGGCAGGGATGTCAGGGGCGGAATCTGTGCCAACGGTTGCCATCCCAGCTATGTCCCCCTCTTCCCCACACACAGTTCAGCTGCCAACACATACCGCATCTACAGTGGCCATAGAGGAAGGACAGTCATCGTTTGTTAGCATTGAACAGGAACGTGTGGTGGCTACAGAAGGTGTGTCTCCACACCATGGTGGCAGTATATTGACTGCAGATGTGCCACACAGGCAAGTGGCTGGTGCTGCTCGTAGGAGGACATCTGGCAGACATGCACCTGCAGGATATAGCGCAGCAGCTGGGATCACCAGACGCATGTTCCAGACTGTAATGGCGACACAGGCACGTGCCGAACGGCAGAACAGAGAAGGGCAGAGGCTGCAGAGGGCTGCTATTATTACCCTAAACAACAACATCCAGGCATTGGCAGGTGCTCAACAGCAGCTTGCTGATGTTCTGGACAGGCGTTTGGGTGACATGGTCAGAATCCTCGACCGTGGCATGGCAATCCGTGAGCATGAGCTGTCTGTGCTGGAACATCTGGTAGGGGTGAGGCATAGGACATATGGACGTAGGCCAGCTACACCACCTAGTGCAGGTCAACGCGAGCATGCCACCTCACATGGCCGCTCCGATAGTGCCGGTAGCAGTAGCAGTGCAGCTGGTGCTGCGATGTCAACACCAGGTCACAGCAGGCCACGTGGACGTGGCCCTGGACGTTCCCAGTGGGGACACGGTTCCAGTGACCATGTGTCGTCAGACAGTAGCCATTCTGTACCTCTGCCTGGTAGTGCCCGTGCAACCCCTGGCAGGCACAGGACATGTGGCCATGTCCGGTCACATTGAGCTGTACAACCTGGTCTGTCCACTCTGGAGCTGTCCATAATACCCTTGTGTAGGCCTCACAAATGACAAAACTGTGTGCATACATGCACACACACAGCGAACACAACTCTAGGGCTCCACAACACCCACATACATACAGAACAGACATGTCCATTCAAATCACTGGCCCTTACCCACACACATGATGTCATCCATTGGTGCAGCCTATGCCCCTGGAAAACAGTATCACCCTGTGCATATGATGAATCCTGTGCCACATCCCTGTCATCCACACCATCGGTGCAGGGATATGCTCATATGATCTGATGCACAGGGTGAACAGAATAGTGAGAGGTGTATCTAACATTACTTGTGTATGCATATTGCAGGATGTGTATGTTGTATTGGTCGTGTGTGAATACTGAGATGTGAGAGGTGTATCTAACATTACTTGTGTATGCATATTGAGGGATGTGTATGTTGCATTGGACGTGTGTGAATACTGAGAGATGTGTATGTGACATCAGTGGTGTACTGTCAACATGCACCAGTCATACCATGTAGTCTAGGTGCAGCATGCATTGTGATATGTTCACAGTATGTGTCTCGGTTACAACAGTAACATCATGTTGGTAATGCCCTGGTTCCCTCCTATGGTGTACTGGCATGTGCCTACAGGTAGCAGTGTTTGCAGTCCCCCATGTGTAACTGTGGAGTACTCACAGGCACATATGGCAATATCAGCATGCTAAACACACCCTCAACCCGACTGTTGGACAGTCAAACATGACACAGATGTCTGAACATGACACAGATGTCCACACATATACTGCACCTGAAGCATGTGGTCAGTTGAACAGGCTACAGTGGACAGAGATGTGACATACATACCGGGAAACATTGCAGGTATGTTGACATGGTGCAGGGGTTGTACACAGCAGTCAGGCCAATGATGACGTTAGAGGCCACCTGATAGCATGAGGCCACACTGTGTAGCAGTAATACCCTGTCACAGTACAGGTACATGGCCACATTCCTGGGGTCTACAGCACTATAACACACTCCATAGTGTTCCTGTGTGGACCCTTGCCTATGTGGTCATCACCCTCGCAGTACTTTGCACCTACATGATGTGGCACAGAGAAGGGACATGCACAGGTAGCCAGTATGGCTGGGACCAATGGCATCAACAGGGTAGTAGACTGCATCACCATGAGGGGTTAGTGATCCTGTTTCCATAGTATGGTAGCATACACCCTCACACTAAGCACCAGACAGCCATACATGCATACATACACAGACACACTGTGGTGACCAGATATGTGTGTATGGATAGCCGATGTGTGTGATGCACCACACCTGCCGACCTCATGCTTTCCACACTGCAGTACGTACAGATCTATACAATGGTGTACAGGGATGTGTTACATCTGGGACGTAGTCCCCACCATATGTGGCATGTGTGGTCATACAAGCGGACACACATGACAGTGCTGGGAATGATACACCTGCCATATGATGATCTGTTTGATAGACATGCAGTGGTACTGTCTGCAGTATGTGTACCTACGCTATGTCTGGCAATTGTGTGGCTATGTGCACACGGGTGGATGTCAGTGATACAGGTGTCATGTGAGATACAGTTGGCTACAACTGACCGCTGTGTATGCGTTAAGTCATCACCATCAAGTAACAGTGACATAGCGTACTGTTTGCACATGGCATGGTAGGGTGGCGTGTAACACACCTGTGAGCCATCCCTGGCACACATACATCTACACAGGTGGATTACCACTTTATGTACACAGATCCCTCCATGCGTGATGTACAACCAACTGTACAGTCTGTATGTCACCATATACAGGTGTCAATGATGGGGCTGCATTGCGACTGCATGTTGTAGTTGGGCACAGCTGTGGTACTGACATCAGCCACTGCACATGCATGGTTGCTACATGCACAGTACAGATTTTACATGTGTGTTGGTCCTACATGTGTCTCCTGTAGCCATGTTTGTATGCATTGCTATTGGTGGACATGTGTGTTGACATACATGACACATGAACTGTGGTATGATATCATGGGTGTCATGGGCGACTACTACAGGGGAATGTGTCCTCTGACATTGCTACTTCCTGTACTGTGAGCATTCAACAGACATGGACCCACCTTCCATTTGTGTGTGTATGATTGCTTAGGCCACTGTTCTGCATGGGGGACAGCAAAGGCTTAGCTATGTACATATGTGTTGTGGGTGGTCCATGCACACATTCACTACAATCACATGTTTGACATATTCAAACATGCGTGTTCGTTGGTGTACAGCAACACTCATGTGTCACAGCTGTGTAACACCCGGGGCCCCTGGTATATCTTGAGCTGACCTGGTCATGTATAGTGGTATACTTGCAATGCATAACACCTGTTGGAACCCTGTCAGTACATGTGTACCCTGGACAGTTGCTGTAGACCTCTGTACAGTCCACTGGTCATGTGTCACACAGTGTTGTGGTAATGTATGGCTGTGTACTGCTGCAGCAATGACATGGTGATGTCTCGGGGGCTACAGTGTAGACTGCAGTGTGTACATCTGGGATCTGCACCTGTGACAGCTGTGATGGCAGCTGAGCATGTGCTGGTCACTGCATGTGTGTGACCGCTCTGTGCGTGGGGACAGTTATGCTTTACTGTGCCCTTCCATGTCTAGACTCCGTCTGCATGCAAGACGGCCCTTTGCAACTGCTAAGTGTGTGAGCATGCCCAGTATGCTGTTGTGTATATGGACACACATGACAGTCCCAACTGAGCCCTTGCAAGTTGAGACTCCATCCACATGCAAGACAGCCCTTTGCAACTGCTAAGTGTGTGAGCATGCCCAGTACACTGTTGTGTAGATGGACACACATGACAGTCCCAACTGAGCCCTTGCGAGTTGCGACTCCGTCCGCATGCAAGATGGCCCTTTGCAACTGTGTGAGCATGCCCAGTACACCGTTGTGTAGATCAACACACAGTACAGTCCAAATGGACGTGTATTACTAAGCATGTGGCCATGCCCAGTGACACCTTGTGCGGTGATGTCCCTCTGTGCATGGCTGTTGACATCCTGTATAGCCATGGTGGTCATCCAGCCAACAGATGTCCATTTTCAACATCACGATGGATGCCTATGGAGTACACACTGGTCGACTATCTTAAAGGGTGCACTGTCTGTGGGGCATCCCGTGCCTATGTCATGTGTTCGTGGTGCACCGTACATCTTATGTTGCCACGATCACACCACTGCCGTGTGTTTGTCTACGTGTACCGTGGGACAGTAATATGTCTGTATGCTTTCAGACTGATCACTCTCTATACAATCCCTGTCGGCATCCTTGTCAGTGCGGATGATGACACACGCCTAGAAGTATGCCTCTGGGACGGCTGTGTTTAGTAATCTTGGTAGCTTGTTCTGTAAATGCGTCATGCTGCAGTGTGTTAGGGTAGTTAGGTGTATGTTCGACTCCCAGCCCTGCCAAGTGTGTGTGTGTGTGTGTGTGTGTTTGCACGCATGCTCCCATCTGCCTGGGGACTCAGTCTTGCTTTTAGACTCCGCACACCACAGCAGTTTCCTAACGATGTCTTTGCCTTTGCAGATGATGACACGCACCTAGATGTCTGCTTCTGGGACTGCTGTGCTTAGTAATCTCAGTATCGCATTCTGTAAATGCGTCATGCTGTAGTGTGTTAGGGTAGTTAGGTGTATGTTCGACTCCCAGCCTGCCAAGTGTGTGTGTGTGTGTGTGTGTGTGTGTGTGTGTGTGTGTGTGTGTGTGTGTTTCCAGCTGCATGACGACAGTACATTGCTTTTACAGTATTCACTCTCCATAACATCTGTATGGCGTCTTTGCCTTTGATGCTGCTGTCTGCAGGCTAGACGTGTGCCTGTGTGAATCATGTGATCCACTGATCACGGTAGCGCGTTTTGTAACTGCGTAATGCTGTCGTGTGGTACAGTGCTTATGTTTATGTTCTGCTCCCAACCCTGCCACGTGTGTGTGTGTGTGTGTGTGTGTGTGTGTGTGTGTGTGTGTGTGTGTGTGTGTGTGTGTGTGTGTGTGTGTGTGTGTGTGTGTGTGTATGTATCTATCTACATATATATATATATATATATATATATATATATATATATAATGTATATTGTATATAGATATGTATGTTGGGATTATCACTCTTGAATGTGTTGCATTGTCTGTACGTGTGCACCTTGGATGTATGTACATCTGCTATGGTTCTGTGATAGTGCACATACCGTGTGCTGTAGTGATCGTGGGTTATACATGTGTAGTGACCGGTTATTTTGTTGCTGGGTATTACACGGGCATTGGAAACAATGTTAGTGCAGCACCTTTGATTGGTTCTATGCATATCTCGGCAACAGTCAGCAGTGGTTATTACATTGGAGTGTGAGTATGGCTGATATCCGTTTGTAGTAACTGTCAATTCTATGCTCCTAAGGTTAACATTACAGATGCATATTTATCCACAGATTGTGGTACAGATCCCAGGACTGTATGTGTAGACATTGACAGGTGTAGGACTGGGTTGTGTTGGATGCATGGAGGGGTGTCCATGGCCAGTAATGGGTATCTCTACAGCCTGGCAGGTATGGTATGTGACTGTCCCACAACCTCCTGTACATGGCTGACACGTGCTGTACCTGTGTATATGCAGACACACACACTTACCACAAACAGCTAAGGCTATCACATACACACACCCATTGCACCACCATTGGGCCATGCAATAACCATTGTCCCTCACACACACACACACACCTATGTGTACATTGGATGGCTCTATGACAGCTCTGGACATGTTAACACCACAACCTGTACATATGATGTCACCTGTGCCACCACCTGTGATATGTAACATTGATGCAGGATCTGACTAACCTGGTGCTGCTGCACACGGTGGCTTTATTCCACTGTATTGATGTTAGCATGCTGTTAACACACAGTGTGTTACTTCCAGGTGTACATCAACAGGCATGATGCATTGCAGCTATGACCATCACTGTAGCATAGTTTACAGCACTGTTACTTCTGATGATGTATTCTCCATCCATGTGCCATTTCACTGATGTGTGTAGTATTGGCAGCATGTGTGTCTGTGTGTGCAGTACGTGTGTGATGTGTGTAGTACACATGTATACATGCTTACAAACGCATACACAACATTACACGGGCTTCACTATTCGTACACTAGCTTACTCGTTCTTCCACACTACACACATGCACACGGGCTAACACGCACACACACATGCTTACTCTGGCTTACTGGCACGCACGGGCGCAGACACACTGTGGGCAGGTTTGCAGGTCACATCGGTGGTATCCATGGCGTACGCCGTTAGTCTCCTGACGTTCCCTAGGATAGCTCATGACACGCCTCTTCCACTGAGTACTGACAGCACACATGTGACACTGCTCCGGTGAGGTTACAGTGTTTTATACATACACACTCATTTTGTCACCTATCTTCTACTATAATAGTCCCCTTAACCTACACTACACTGTAGAAACTTGGCCCATATGGCATGACATGTTGTGATTCACTATCCTCAGCCTCACTTGCCTCACATTGCCTACAAATGCTTCGTTACATCTCTGACAGAGCGCTTCCACACATAAGTACCAGTACGCAGTAGCCATGTTGTCTCCAGCTTGCCATTCATCTGCATGGTGTACTAACATCTAACTAAACCTACATTTTGTATGTATATTATCCATATGTCTTGTTTTGAAGCACAGTGTGTTCTCGTGGTGCTGCACTATGCTTCCACACCAGGGATCGGGGGAGGACAACTACTGGTTTATTGATATCCAATGGACAAAGCCGCCACTGGCCTTGGACTTGGACATTGGCATGCTTCTTCGACTGTATTCATACTGTATTTGCAGCTGTCATTGCTCCATTTAGCAATGTGCAAAACGTTAGTTGCATAACATCCGGGTACATTTCTGCACATAACTCTGCTCTTGCACGGACAGCTGACTGTTTCATGTATTGCGTAATTACATCATTTGCATAGCTTACACATACAAATGGGGTATGTTGCAAATCCCAACATTGTCCGTGCAATGTTAGTGTTACGGGCGGTCTTACACGCCCCTACGGGTGTTTGCTGAATAGCCTGGCAGTCATCTTTCCTTGCTGTACTCTCACTCAATCCATACACGCCGGAGGCTTCATGTATCATGGCCTAGGCTTTGCTGTGTGCTATGTCTATTTGTGGTGTATGCATGGCTGTGGGTATGTCCCACTGTCATCATTGGTAAAGATGACACCCTATAGGTACTTCCTGTAGACTGCTGTGTCATTTGACATGTCAGCACATACCTGCGGATGAACATCCTACTGCAGCGCTTTTCATACCTTCTGCGTTATCTTGCGGTTGATAATGCTGTTTCCTCAGACATGTATCTGTTTCTGATCATACCTATCAACCTCCTAGTGCAAAACATCTGTACAAAGCCTAACATGATGGGGGCACAGATAGGGGAAGATTCTACATATTGCTCTTACAAACGTAGATAGTTGACAGTATTATAGGTTTTGCATTAGTATGACCTTTCTGAGGGATTTGGGGTCTTAAACTCATATGTTTATCATTATTTAATTATGTCAGTTCTCAGGTATTTGGCAGACAGGTACAGATTGTGAGAGGAATACACCATACATATGAGGCATACATCTGCACATTCGTACAGTTGCGAGGTATGTTTCTGATACTGGACATCAATTTTCTTACACCAATACACACAATACATGGCACCATCACAGGCCAGTTGCCATTGCATTCCTATTGCAGGACACACCCACCCACAGTGTTATATTCCTCACACAGGCCAACAGGTGCTTATCCACACTAATTATTCTATCATGTACCTTATGTCTACACCAGTATTTGCGCTTTCCATCAGTGGCAGAGCTCACGTACGAGTATGGGGGACTGGACACTGTATCAGTGACACTGCATGACACCCTGAGGGGCACATGTCTTTTGAGTCTATTAACCTTCCACATTGACTTTCACAGGCCATACGTTGTAATTCACATTTGTGGAAAAACATGTTTATGACTTGTACATGTTTTGTCATTTGTCCCGACGTCTTTCTTCTCACCTGTCCACCTAGTATCACTAGTTCTGTACATTTCATTAGGATGGGTTACCGTCATACCTCTCACCTGTACACATTATGGGTATATGCCCTGGGGTTTGACCTATGATTCTGTTACATTTGTCATGATAATGTGCCTTTCTGGTAGATTGCTGGCAAGGCATGATGGACTGTGCGGTTAGGTAATCATGACTGACATTTCTATTTCATGATTACTAACTCTCATAACATTCATATTCCTGACTATGCAATTATTCTTTCAACGTTCTGACTTTGTCTGGAGTATATTTAATATAGTCCCTATTTGTCTGTCATGTACTATGCCTTAGTCCAGCTGTCTTATTCTGACATTTTGGCAGGTATGGTTACCATCTTGGTCGTACGCATGTTCATCCACGATAATCGCCTACATGACACTGATATAGGTCCCTACATCTTCCCCCAATGGTTTACACAATATCCAGTAGATGGGTTGCACCTTTTTGGAGAATGTAGGTGTGTGCTATACCCACATAGGTATATTGATCACTCCCATGGGGCGTACCTAGTAGATCTTTGCCAACCAACACCTTGGCCCAATTCTGCATACCCATGATTCCCATACCTGACACGCCTCCACAGTACCCATTAGACATGTTTAATGTGAGTGATAATAAAGTGTGAGGACACTTCCGAGCACTCTCCACTCTGCGGATATCAGGTAGTATGTCATACATTCAATCGACCCATGTGTTATTACCCTTGCACCTGCTACTGTTGCATGTACACCTATATCGTAGTTGCAGGTGTGACTTCTTTTGCATCAATGACAGTTCGCACTTTGTACAGGATCAATTTTTGGGGTCCTGCAAAGGACACCTATATTCATGTTTAATGTGTAGAACTTGCAGGCCCTGTCATACTGGTACTTTTTATGCAATGGTTTGGAAACCATCGGTGTATTCTCCTTTCATGCATGTCTGTCTGTCTATCCATATTAGCTATACCGTGACCTATTTATGTACATGTGTTATATGTACAGGGACATATGTTTGTTGTGTATTTATCTATTCATGTATCGTGTGTGTATAGATATATATATATGTACATATATACATATGTCTGTGCATTCCTCATCTCATAATTTGCTTTGGATTATGTCTGTGGATATATGTGTATATATATCTCCATATCATACCTTTCAACTGTACAGATTTCCACTGCATGTACAGCTGTTTGCCTCTTATCTTTGGTCCATTTTTCATAACCTTGTGTCTATCTGGCAAGTTAGTGGCATATCATTAAAGACTGACGTTGGTAAATAATGACAAACATTTCAGGTTACGACTTCATACCCTTCAGAGAATCCATGCTAGTGATACACCTGTTATTCTATCCACTTTCTATGTTTGTTAGGGCAATATCTGGGGATTGTCCCTATTTGTACCAGTTCTTGTCATGGCTTTGTCTGGTTTCATACTTTATGGGGTTAACAGGTATGAGCCATGTACATAGAATGTGGGGAAAACACCATTAATTTTCTATTCTGTGAGCGGATTACAAATGTGCAGGCGCACTTGCGTATCCTTACTGTGGGTTACATATGTTTCATAGATAATTGTGCTTACGTGAACTTTCATAATTCTGACCGTAACAGTTACATATCTGTATTCCAGTTTACAGACTACTGCGAAACACACGTTCACCTTTACATATTTAAATGTATGTACAGCACGAACGCTTTCATTACACTTTCAAGTTATATGTGCAGTGGTCATAGGTTAACCAGGACTGCATTCACATTGGCCAGATTCTGGAACCACTATTCTATTGGTGCTCTCCCTCATTGATATGCATACCCATAGTACTTAGCTACATCAACATATGCCTCACCGCTTCACCTACAACACAGGCATCCATTCTCCTGCTGGGAAAAAGGTGGTACTACATATTACACATTCCCTATTGCCTACTGCTGTGGACTCCGGCTGCATTGTTAATCACTCCGAGGATATGCAGAACACCAAGGCATATAGTCCAGCCACATACAGGTCTTTGATTGTCAGGGTGTTCATGTAGTGATCTGGGTTTAGGCTTGTCCACCTGGTGAATGGAACTTCCCTGGCTGAGGTCAAATGTCAGATGAAGCATATGGACACGGATTATCTCCCTATTTTGAAGTTTTACCTGTGTTTATGGACACAGGTGTTTGGGCACCTGTCAGCAGCTTATTCTGTTGGCATTACATATTATGGGTGGGGTTGTTACAGTCAATACTCCACGGTGAGGGGTGTTCCCATTCACATTTGACTATTACCTGTATACAGTCATAAGGGGATTATTATTTTTGGACATGAAGTGACTACAGGTATGCAGTTGTACATTACACAAGTGTGAAGGGCTGTTCCTGTAAATATGTATGGACCATACCTCTCAACCTCTTAGAGCACCGAACCTGCGCAAAACCTACATGATGGGGGGACAATTAGGGAGACATTTTAACGATTGCTCTTACAAGCTTAGAACGTTGATAGAATGCTAGGTTTTGCATTAGTATGACTTTTCTGCAGGTTGTGGAGTCTTATACTCAGGGTATTTCTCATTATTTAGTGACGTCAATCCTCAGCTATTTACCACACTGGTGCAGATTGTCAGAGGCACACACCAAAACAATGGGGCGAACCTGTGGTCATTCTTAGGGTTGCCACCTTTTCGACTGCCCAAAGTGGGACATGTTCTGTAGGGATGTCAGATTTTCCAGGACAAAACATACCTACAGCCGTGCATAGTACAGAACTTTAACCTTTTTTGTACATATAATAGCTTATTCTAGTAACATTTGAATTGCTTATGCTACTTCACATAACATATAGAGGATTCATATATAAAATAACTGTTTTAAGCGACTATTAAAGTAAATTAGAAAATAACATTGTCCTTATCTCTCAGGACATTTGCTATGTCTTGATTTTTTTCACAGGACACAACTGCCTAAAGAGGGACTGTTACTCACAAAGTGGGACAGGTGGTGACCCTAGTCATTCTGCGAATATCCGGACAGTTGAGTGGTATGGCACGGACCTCTGTAATACGCTGTTGTGTTCTGGCACAGCAGTAGCTCAGCATTAAAGACTGCAGTCGGAACGTGCTGACAGACAGTTGGGTTTCAGACTTCATACTCCAGACATTAATGCCAATGTGCAAACTGTTATTCTATCAAATTCTATGTTTCTAAGAGCTATCTTTACAGATTGTCCCTGTTTTTGGACCTTTGTCTCACTTATATTCACGGCTCTGTCCAGATATCTTGCTCACACAGGTTGACAGGTATGGTCAGTCATGACTGCACACAGTCATTGTCCCTCACACTTGATCAGGGTTGACCTGTTTACATCAGTGTCTTCCTCACCCTCATGCCATTTTCCACTTTGCAAATGTGTGCATTATATTCTCCCTCCTATTCGTGTCTGGACACGTGCGTCACGGGAAGGTATTTTATCCTGGGTGGTAGGTTATGCATGCCCACTTAGGGCGGTACAGTGTCATGGACCTCCACTGCATGTTCTGACTTGTGTCCAGATATCTACTGGATTGGACATCATGTCGTCATACCCATTCTACTATTTACACAAGTTGGTCATCCCATGAGGGATATCCCAAAAATTGGACTAGACCAAAATAAGTTAGATAACGAAGATTTTTGTGGCTTCACGAAAACGTGCAGGGGGTTTTACATGCAGGGGATACATGGTTTGCAATCCTGACACTGCCTAGGGTGACAATACCTACTACATATGCGTAAGGGTCACTGTGTGTAGCTGTTTCTGCAACAAACCAGTGGGCCAAGTACAGCTGGATTTGCTGGACGTTCTGGTATGGTGGCAGGTTGTGTGTTGTGGAGGGTATGCCGGGTAGGCTATTATGCATCCAGGTGTGTTGCGTTTGTTATGGCCAGTTCCATCAGGACCCATCTGTGGGTATGTGATGGTGCCGTATCTATACATGTGTCTCACATATTTCCATATTCATATGTTTGTGGGATTGTGTTCTACATTATGGCCTGTCTGCTTGTCTTGCAGCTGCTTCTACATGAGGTTGTGTTTCTTTCCACTTCACCTGCTGCCTCCTTGTACACCTCTGGTTCACCTTTTCTAAATACGACACAGTATCGCCTTTGAGGAATTTACCATTAAACACCCGCCCCTCACATGCGAATTCCTCACAACCCATAGAGCACTACTTTGGTTGTTGGCCCATGACATTGCCAGAGTTACACATTGACTACCCTACATGTGTCGGGTACCTTTATCATTGTGTGGACTACCCTGCCATGTTTGCTTTCCACATGCTATACCTCACGCACATAGGTACACGCCCATACTTCACTTTCATTACTTGGTTGGTATATCCGGGTACTACCTGTTCGACTGTGTCACATACACGTTCGGATTATGCAGCTGCCTTCTGGATTTTGCCAGCCTGTTCTACTCATTGGTAGGATGGCACCTTTTCCTATGTCCAAGCTATTCCTTACACATGTCCGACTGTTGTGGACAATGCCCCCCCACAGTCGACGGCTGTGTTTCCACTTTTACAATTGGCCACAGTGTGACATAGGGTTACCACCTGTCCCACTTTGTGAGGGACAGTCCCGCTTTGGGCAGTTGTGTCCTGACATGTAATTATAAACATGGCAAATGTCCTGAAATTTTAGGACAAACTTATTTCTTATATTTTATGTGATAGTTGCATTAAACAGTTATTCTGTATCTGAAATACCTGACTGTTATGAGAAACAGAATAAGCAACTAAAATGCTACAAGAATACACTTTTCTATAGGTAAAACAGTTATGTTCTGTCCTTTGTACTGGCCGTGGGTATATGTCAGCCTGTAAAATCTGATGTCTGTACCAAACATGTCCCACTTTGGCCATTTGAAAAGGTGGCAACCCTACTGTGACAGCATATTTTACAGGCCGACATATACCCACGGTCAGTTCGGCAGATAGAACTTACAATTCTTGCCTATATCTAAGCTTATTCTTGTAGCATTTTGGTATCTTATTCTGTTTATGACATTTATGTAATATATGTCCAGTGAAATATGTTTAATGCAACTATTGCATGATGTCTATGGAAGAATTATGTCCTATATTCTCTGGACATTTGCCAGTTTTACATGTTTGTGTCAGGGCACATCTGCCCACAGAGGGACTGTCGCTCGCAAAGTGGGACAGGTGGTAATCTTGGTCGACTGTATGGATTATACTGTTCCTTTCGGCCTACATGTGTCCGTATTGTTATGGCTGTTTCTATGCTCCTTCTGTTTCGTTTACATGCATATGCTATTTCCTATCACATTTGGTATGTGCAATACGGACATACCTTTTGTATGTGACTATTACATGGCTTGTGCGATATGATTCAGACATACGGTCACTACATATATCTACATTTCTCCTTGTGTATTTTGTTATGGACACATCTGCACAGCTATGTTCCCTCCCTCACATTATGGGTCGGCTGTTGACCCTCTCCATTGGACTGGACGTACCTACTGGCTGCGCGCTAACATATGATACGTTTCACTTCCACATGGTATAGCTATCAACACTACGTTGGACTACGGGCACACAGTTTTCATGTCATTTGTTCATGGGTAGGGACCCATTATTCCCTACCGTGCATTTGTGTTTGATTCTTCATTTTCTGTTCACAGGGACTCTGCTTTGCATATGTTTCAGTCTCCACGGACACTGATAGGTACGATTACTATTGCTGGGGGAATATAATATTCAGCAGTTTAGGTTGCTCCTCGACAGCCGACATTGACACGCCTCCCTGCGCAACTTCGATACTCCCCTTGCACTCGCGTACATTTCCTATGCACGTGGCGGCTGCGTGCCTTCATTAATATGCATACTCCATATATACGCCACACGGCTGAGCTTCATGAATCCCAGGGTTTGTCTTTTAGAATGCAAATGGGATACATTAGCTGCACAAATGTCCTTACTCCTTTTTTCGTTCACAATTTCAAGTAAAAACTAAGGGCTGTTCCCACATTAGTGGCAGCAGAGCGATCTGTGCGACTGCGTGCTAACCTTCCAACAGCTCATTACAGCTGTTGCCCCGATAACGGAAAAGTACCCTCTTATATTTCCATTTTGAACATTTAGAGCATTTAGAACTTCTGAGAATTATAAAGGATATCAACTGTATTATTATTATTAATTAATATTCTTGTTTAATATATTGTTCAGAGATACATTACTTGCTGACCTAACATACAGTATCTGTATACTTTTATTCTTTTCCTTAGATCTCCATGTTGTTTCCATTCTCCCCATCAATGCGAACATATAGATAAAGCAATTATTTCTATTTTTGTTAGCACCAGATTATTTGAGATTTATTTATTTATCTATTTTATGTTATTTTATTTATTTTATAATATGTTGGTTAAATATATAGCATCATCTAACATTCCTTGTATCTTTTGTAGTTCCAAATTTTGTTCTTTTATATTTTCTTTTGGCTTTGGGTTTTACCGTTCTCAGCCACTGTTTGTTTACTTTCATCATCATGTTTGTAGCAAACCAAATCAAAAATGTATTTTTAAAGTCCTTATCATTCCTTTCAATAGCTTGCTTGAAAAATGAGCTCAATGAAAACATTTTAAGTCATATAATGTGAAAAAGTACAGAGTCAACAAAATAACAAATAAATAAAGTAGAAAAGAGTATAACGAACTGACCACGGCTGATAGCAAAAATAGTAAAATGGTAAAAGTTTAATGAAGTAAGCGCTTTCGCAATAAATAAGACATCGCTTCCTCAAACTCTAACATATAAAATCTCTCTACATTTAAATCATATAATATCCAATCATATGGCTTCTCATTAATGACATCATAAAATTCAATACAAAATTTCTTTAAAAAACAACAGCAATTTAAAAATGTGCTTAAATGGCAGCAACAGAAAAAACTTCCTGATATATACTTAAACCTGTATTTGTTTCAATGCTTAAGTGGCCTTGCTTTCAGAAAAGGTTTTAGTGACACTGTACTATTTAACTATGGGTAGCTGTCTGCCTTCAATAGCATAATCCATTTCTGTTCCACTTCTTCTACAATGTTACTCATATCCCCACCTCTAATATTTGATTGCACAACCTCTAGGGCCATGAAATTAAAGATATGTAATGGGCCTGCAGACTGCACGTTTGGCCAGAGCACTAGTTTCTTGTTTATTGTTGATGTCCCTCAGATGTTCTTGTATACGCTCTTTAAACAGCCTATCAGTCCTGCCTATATAGAAGGCATGGCAGACTATACAAAAGCTGAAATATACTAGGTGTCTGGTTCTACAATCGGCATAGAAATCTATGTTTATTTCAAATCCACAAGTCTGGTGTTGAAAAGTGGACTTGCTATATACATAATTGCATGCCGTGCACATTCTACATGGGAAAGTTCCAGTTCTTTGGGAAACTGTTCTATTTTTCCTTTTAGAATTTAATTTGTAGCATAGCTGCCTCTTTAATGACGTTTTATTCTTGAAGAAGAAACTAGGTTTATTTTCTATCACCCCCTGTAGTTCATTTATAGTGGTCAGGATGCCCCAGTTCTTTTCAAATATTCCACAAAATCTTCTGATGTCACTTGAATAGGTTATTGGAAACCTAACCTTACTCATGTTATTCTTATTTAACAATACATCTTGGGCCTCTCCCGAGGAATAGTATGGGGTCCCTCTATTGTTGCGTCCTTCATACATTTTTTTTCAATACCATCATCTATTTCCTTTTAATTATATCCTCTCTTTTTAAAATCATTTTCCAGTAAAGTGACTGCTTCTTGTAGTCCCTCATCTGTGTTATGGAGTCTGCTCATCCTCATAAATTGCCCTTTAATTACGTTCCTATAAACATGGGTGGGGTGCATACTGCTTTTGTGTAATATACTGTTCTTATATGTGGGTTTCCTATATAAACCAGTAACTATTTCTTGTGATGAATTTTTGCATACTTTAACATCAAAGAAATCTATTTCTTTATCTGAATACTGAAAGGTGAACCTTAGAAAGTCAGTTGTGCTATGTAGATAGTTCAGAAATAGTTCCAACCTATCAACAGTCCCTCCCCATAGCTAAAAAACATTGTCAAAAAAACGTTTGTACCATAAAATTTCTTTGTAGAAATCACTGACTTCTGACAGAAAGCCAGTCTCCCATGAGACCAATGTTAATTGGCATAGCTATTAGCACATGCTGTGCCCATAGCTACGCCAACTTTCTATAAGTACACACATTCACTGAAAATGAATATATTGTTGCCTAAAGTAATTTCCAATAGACTACAAATCAATTCAGTTGTAGTGTTACTGTACACTTTTTTGATGTTAAGCAAGTCACGTATCCTCTCAATCCCCAGTTGTTTTTGATCACCGTGAATAGTGACACTATATCCATGGTGACAAAAATGAAGTCGCTCTTTATATTCCTCATTATTACATACAAAGAACTCAAAAAAGTTTTTGTATCCTTTAATATTGTGTCACAACCAACAGGGTGTAGACACTTCTCAACATATATAGATAGGGCTTCAGTAGCGCACCCTCTGCTAGAAACAATAGGTCTCATGGGAGGACAAGTTATATCTTTATGGACTTTTGGTAGACCATAAATAATAGGAATAATAGGAAACTCAGTATTAAAATAATTAAACAGTTCTTCAGTAATGTAGTGTGAAATGAACAGATCAAAAATAAGGATAGACACTCTATCCATAATAGCCTTAGCTTCCCTATCAGAAATACATAGATAAGTGTTAGTGTCACCTAATAAGTGCAACATTTGCTGTATATGAAAAAGTTTATCCATAACTACTACCCCACCCCCTTTGTCTGCAGGCCTGCTTTCAATGCTTGATAGACCCTTTAGTTGCAATAGGGCTTCATTCTCATTTTTATTCAAATTATGAAAAGAGAATTCATTGCTATTGTTAAATTCTGTCCTAATTTCCTTCTCACAGACAGAAACAAAAGTTTCTATGGTGGGGTGCGGTTTCGGTATAAACATACTAGGCTTTTTGAAAGCTGTGTTAGTCATTATTTCATTTGTACCAAACATAGTTTTTACTGTTAAAGAACGTGCAAATAGTCTGAGTTCTTTCAAAAGCTCAAAAAGCGTTGTTTTCTGCGCCAGAATAAAAGTTAGTCCCTTATTTTAAAGGGACTTCTGTGCTTCAGTCAGCTCTATACTCGATAAATTAATTACCAGTTTCTCATATTCCTGCTGCGTGTGGTCATTACATTTGAATGAATACCTTTCTCTCTCATTTGCTGTACTCTTCCCTTCCTTCCCCTGCTTTTCGACCTTTCTCTGATGGGCAGCGTGTTGTTTAGAACAAACTGCAGGATCGATTTTTGCGATGTATCCTTCACTTCTAAAAAAAGATGATGTGTTGGAATTGCCTCCTTTCCTGTGTTTAAAAGCTGTTTTAGGTTTATTTTCGCCATTGCTTGGAGTAGAATCCTTTCTCACGTTTTCAGCACGCTCTGTAAGTGGTGTCGCTGCTTGCTGAGTCACAGGATACATATTGCTGTCACACCCTACCTCAGTGTTGTTTGTTAAAGGCAGAGCACCTCCTTATTCATCACAATTAAAGTTACTATCACTGTTCTGGGATGGTATTGTAGTATTTTCGGCCGTATTAGAAGCCATCCGTCTTGGCCATGAAAAGATTTCCTTCTAGTGGAAGTCATTTAAGTCTCTTTGTAACTTTTTAGTCTTGGTACTAAGTAGTCTCTTCTCATAGCTGATAATGCTGTCATGTAAATCATCCAACCTAGCACCAATAATATCAGTGGAAAAGTTACTCATTAAAAGATGTTGTAAGGCTTCAATTTCTTCAGCCAAAGCTTTTTTATGAGGTTTGAAAAAATCAATTAACAAATGCATATAGTCATAGCTTAACTGAAGATTTAATTGTTGCCATTTCTGTAGCAATTCAGGGTAAGTATTGCCATAAGTAGGCATCGTGAGCACTCTCAAGCCTCTTGGTACTATCTTGTACTTTAGTGATGCCTCCAGGTGGAACCTCTGCCATTGTAGTCTCTTGAAGCTATACAGCTTGTTCTCCAAATCTCGAAACCCTTCCATGAACTTCAGATAAACGTCATAGTTCATAGTCTCATTATTATTCACAGGAAATACAGGGTTCTGCATCAGTGGATTAGATGTTACATTCAGCATACTGCTGAAACAATAGCATTGTTTCCTTGACCCACTGGTCTCATGTTCAACTCCTTCAGCCATGTCCCAGTCAATAAGCCACTTTTAAAGTCCTTATCATTCCTTTCAATACCTTGCTTGAAAACTGAGCTCCATGAAAAGCATAATAAGACATCCCAAGAAAGCTCAAGACCAGTGAAGGGTTTCAGTTTTGTAGAAAATAACATTTTAAGTCATATAATGTGAAAAAGTACAGAGTCAACAAAATAACAAGTCTAAAAGAGAGGCTTGGAAGGATTAATTGAAATGAGACAGGGAAAATGCTACTAAGTAATACCTGTTGGTATATTGCTCAATAGTACTGTATTGTTGCTGCAAACTACAAATATTCAAACAAATTTAGAAATATTTTTTATTATTTGTCATAGCACTCTGACATCCAAGAGTCTGTCACTAATAGGTAAACTCAATTTTTAGTTTCTCTAATCATTCAGTAGTGTTAAATATTTAAATATTTTCTGTATTGCCACATCATGTACAACGGAAGCATCACACTTTCTGGTGATACATACAATGTGAAACATCAATGTTACGATTGTGCTATAGATCACCTAGAAGTAATAGGTAATTGGAGGACATAGTGAATTAACTAGCTGAAACTTTTGTTGTTCTCACTATTTTGAAATTGGAACCACATTTGAAAAAATTCCTCAAAACAAGAAGGTGTAGGAGATTGTTGCAATCGAGAATACATCTGGGACAAACAGCCCCAACTCTTCTATTACAAATATATAACATTAATCACTTAACCTTTCCAGTTCTTTTCTAGCAGGTCTATTTGATTACATCTGAAACTTGTCTTAGTCTTATATTACATAATACCTCTTGGGGTAATGCATTTTTCAGTCTGTCATTTGTTGGAAACATGTTTCCTTTATTTTATTCAGACTCTTCACCTTCTAATAATTGCTCATTTTCTTATAGTCAACTTTTTACATGATTTTTGGATTCTACATTACATCTGAATCATGTTTTACCATTTTCGTTATTCAGGTTATGTCTCACTTCTCCTTTCTGTTTTTGAGAAGTACATACTCAGACTTCATAGTATTTTATCATATTCAATGGCAGATAGCCATTTTACAGTTTTAATGTTACTAATCTGTGTTTATTTAAATTAAATGACATATTTTGCAAAGTAAAGTTAAAAACAAAAACAGTGATGCCTTACAGGTGCTATGTACTGGGCAATTATCACTTCTTTCTTCCACAAGATAATAACTGTAGGTGAATATCAGCTGTGTGGTGTAGACAGATTATGGCATGACTTTCAACAAGATGACGCCGCTGTAGTTAAACACTACTACAAAGATTAGGACTGCATTCTGTGTTTGCTTACCATTAATCATGCTAGCGCTCTATTTGAGGACAGGCATGCATGTGGAAACACATACCAATCTATGGACATGTTAGAATAAGCCACACCTTGGCAGTGCAGGGATCATTGATGAAGGGAAAGGGGAAAGGACATTCAGAAAAGTCCTGAGATGAAAAGTATAATATGACACTAAACAAGGACTCCCACTTTTGGCCACCCTGACCTGATAATCCTGGTCTGAAGAGGGATGTTGACAGACCAACAAGCCACACTGGATAAAGGAGTCTGGGGTGTAGAATGACAGACTGAGCAGTCTTGTCCAGAGTTATGAAGAGCAGAGAAAAATACATATGGCCATTTTTTTTAGCAATTCATTAGTTTTGGGCACTGCTTGAGAACAATGCAAACAGTAAGTCATCCTGCATGAAATATTCATCATGTTTGTTTTTATCTGGTCATTCCATATAACACATTTGTTGATTATCCCCCTCATGCTTAACTTTACACTTCTAAAACAGAAGTTTATGTGGCTTTTTTTTACTGATTAATTATCTATCTGTCCTGTTAAAGTTTTCTTGTTACATTAACTTTCGAGTTATTTGTGGCAGTCCTTTTATTATTTCATCTAAATGAAATCATCTTGCAAAATAGGTGAAGCAGTAGATATTCAAAGTAAGCATTATAAAGAAAGACCCTTTCACAACTCTGCTGGCTGTAAACTTATAGAGTAAATTTTCCACCCCATTCTTTAGCATTTACCCAGTTCTCTATCCATTACACTATATCTCCTCCAAATTTCATTAAGGGTGTAATGAAATACTGAATCAAAACTAATGACTTCAGAGTATGTACACCTTCAGAATTCAGATTGCCTTTGTAAGCCTTTATAAGCCTCCTCTATGACAAGACATAGCATGTAATGTGTGTGGTCTGGCAAGATTAAGCATACATAAAAGTAATAATGTGTTAGGTCTTGCAGATCAAAAAAGGCAAGTATTTAACAAACATGTTATCTATATATATATCCATCTATCTGCTTATCTATCAATATATCTACTTATATTCTCTGGGCCAGCTTGGCTGGCATTGATCGATCTCTACTCCAGAAGTAACATGAGTTCTATTTTCAAGATAATTAAATGCAAGAAATCAAGGGAGTGGCTATCAGTTTTAGTTTCTTAGCTTACAGACATATGACAGGGGATGATAAAGTAACTTAAAATAGCATTTTCTTTTTGCAATGCTTCTCAGACTGGGAGACTTGCAGATATGAGGCCTTGTCAAGTTTCAAGTAAGGTCCTTAAAATTAATTATAACGGTCAGTGTTTCTTTCCAGGATGGTGCAAATTACATTCACCTTTGAAAAGAGCACTCCAAACTCCAACAACCTCCCTGCAGTAGAATTTATACTAGGCTCATCCTAACTCCTAGAAGCTTTTCTTGAATTCCTCATCCAAAGAACATACTGAAAAATCAGAATGTAAAAATAATAAGACTGTACACTTGTTATTTTTCTTTTCATAAAAATCTTTTTTATTAAATTAAAAAAAAAAGTGAAAACAAGATACAACATTTAAAAACATAACAATCAAATAACTTTATACAAGGTCCATAACAAAAAAAATATATTAAACAAAACCATTAATACACTTCCAATAAATCTGTACGTTTTTGCCATTATGAATATCGATGTATAACATTTGATATTCTCCAATATACAGTTTGCATTTTTTTATTGCATACATCCTTTGCTATACAAATAAATTCAATGAAAGAGAGGCTATTTTTACTTTTCCAATTCTTTGTAATCATTTTTCTGGCAATAGCCAGAATGGACCAAAGGAGAGGCACTTGTGTTTAGGTATGGCATCTGGAATTGGGGCATTAAATCAAGTCAAAGAATTTGCAACAATTGTCTGATCACAATACTTTAGCAACATTTCTGAACTCCAACCAAAATGGAACAACAATTTTATATTCTATGGCCATATGAAGTCAATTTGCATCCGGGGTCTCATCACATCTCCAACCCTTTATGCACACTTGTTATTAATGTCTTAAAACATACAAAAATGATCAAACCATACATATTACTTTGTGGAATGCATTTGTTTCAATTAATTTGTTTCTGAGAAGAGTCCTTCAAAATGCAGCTGACCCATCTCATGGTTGTCATAGGGCATAGCTAGTACATACTTGTAGCCATTTGAAACATTGCTGAGTTAATATACCTGGCAGCAAGGGCAAGATGACTCAAGAAACAAAAGCTGCAGACTTAATATTAAACTTAAGGCAAGCAATGTAAGTCCAAATGCTTCAGTTCTTGGCAAACAATGAAAAATAGAAACAAGCAGAAGCGAAGCAAGGAATGGGGACAACTTGAAGAACATGGATACAATATAATAATGATGTGGTAAGTACTGGAAAAGAAAATTGGGTTATGAAGTGTGTTATGGTGTATGGCATTATGGGTTATGAAGTGTGTTATGGTGTATGGCATTATGGGTTATGAAGTGTGTTATGGTGTAGGGCATTACTGACAAACGTAACTGCTCATAGCTGTCTTCGCTTGAAGGGATGATGTTTTTCTACAGGAAACCAGTCAAGAAGGCCCAGTGAATTAAACTTCATATAAATTATGTTGTTACCCTTGACCAGGGGCATTATAGTTAAGCATTAAATATCAGTTAAGCATGCAGTGCAATATAGTACAGAATGAAGGCAAATATGACTTACTTTGTTTTTGTCATTTTGTACAGCTATCATGAGTAAGTTATGGGAAGCTAAGTTGAACAACTATTGCAGAGCATACACACATACACACACACACACACACACACACACATAGATATATATATATATATATATATATATATATATATATATATATATATATGTATGTATACATATTAAAAAACATGGTGTAGAAAAGATGTCTGTATTTTATTATGAAAGGAGAGCCCTTCTACTAAACTTACAATCAGGTAGTGGACTGGTAGTTAGCATTTGACATGAAAAATCTAGAAATAATAGCATTAAATCTGCTTTACTATCCCATTCCCAGAAGTCTATATTTGTTTATCATTTGCAATCTTTTGACCATTTTACATGGCTATATTCATATCAAACTGCACTGACTGCCTGCAATAACCTCAGTGATACATCAATTGCACTTTCCACTCATGATATTATATTCTAGGAAGTCTTATGAGTCCCAGTAAAGGTGATTGACCCCTCCGGTCTCACAGCACATTGCAAACATGTTACCTCAGACATACAGTTGATTGGCAGAACCTCCTTATACTACTTTATAATGTCTCACTAAATTCTAAACACATGCAACATTTAGTCCTAATCACTTTGACTCATGGTGCATCTTCCAATTGGCATATGGGCTTGTGTCCCTTCTCTGTAGTGGAAACTCAATTTTAAGTTAAAGTAACAGTTCATTGCATGAATCCACAAAAAACACTATGCCCGAAAAACCATAGAAAGTTATCAAACTCAAAATCAATTGTCAGTACATCCTTGATTAAACAACCACAGCAGTAGCAATAAAAATATTTTTAATGGGTAAGCACTTTCATCTTTCACAAAAAATACAGACTTCATCAGAACTGTGATGTTACCTGTTCTATTCACAAGCTGTTATATAACATGGCCTATTTAATCACATAGAGCTTTTTAAGGTACATGAAATATACATTTAATAAAAATACATTAGATAGCAAATAAATACAATGAATCCAAGAAATACTAAGTAACATATTCGTATGTAACAACATGAAATTTCAAAATGAATGTGAAATGTGAAAAAACATATTTAAAACTGGCAGACTTCATTTTCAGATAACACACAAGAAACACACTCTCACTGATAACTCGAGGATGGCAGGCAAGCAATTTTCAGCAACTGTAAAAGTTCCTTACCTTCTATCATCTCCAAGAGATCCTCCTTTCATGGGTTATTCTTTCCAAAATACTAAAATTAAACTTTTTGAAACTGGGGCAGTTAGTAGAGTGTTTGTACAAGATGTTCTTAACATATTTTCTGTCATATATGTGCTCAAATACACATTTCCTTAATGTCCCCTCTGTCTTTCCTATATAAAAGGCCACACAAGAGTGGGATAAAGCTACATATGCAACTCCCTTTGATCTACAAGTTTAACCATAACTCATTCTAATTTAAAACTATCACCCTTTATAATGTAGCTGTAAATATTGCAATCATTACATCTAAATGTCCCCTCTTTTCCTATACTTATGTGGAATCATTTCTCCAAAACGTTCTTAATATTTTCCTCTTTCCTGAAACTGACCCATATTGTAGATTTACTCAGACTGTTATCTGCTATAAACATTTCCCAATTCTCCCTTATATGTGTAACATCCTCATTATTAGTAGAGAAACTGGTAATGAAATTACCTCCTAGAATGGGCCTATAGATGCTTTTTTATACTTGCCAAATACGTCATCCAAAATCTTTGCTATGAATGACCTTGGGTAGGCCCTATCTACAAAGATCTGCTTCAGCTAAGAAATTTCCTGAAGCGATATGTTTTCATCTGGAATCATTCACAGCATCATAATAAACTGGTCCTTAACTATACCTTTTTGTTTCTGTTGTTGTTGTTGTAACGGGTGGCATCTGTTAAAAAATAAAAATTGTGCTGGAATAAGTGGGTTTTATGAAAAATTTGGAAGATAATTTAACATTACTTTTCATGAGCTTAACATCCAAAAACTAAGTAATCTGCATTATTACTAAAAGTGAACCTTAAAAGGACATAGTACTATTAAGACAGTTTATAAATTATTTTAACTCAGTTTCAGTCCAAAACTAAAACAAGCAGATGTCATCAAGGTAATGTCTCTAAAATTTCCAAAATGTGGGGAATTATGAGGAAAAAACAAACTTGTTTTCCAAAAACGTAAAAACAATATGCCACCCCCATAGCAATGACTGCACATTGTAAGTAATGATGCCCATCAAAGGAAATAAAATTATTGTGGAGTACTGTTTCCATGACTGAAATAATTAAGCTAAAAGTCACATTTTAAATAAAATCTAGATGGGAAACTACTTCACTGAACCATTCTAAACCCATGGTGGTGGAAATAACTGAAAACAAATCAATTACATTAATAGAAACACATTTAAAATCCAGTGTCAGTAGGTCATGCTTAACATCCTTTAACAGTTGCCAAAAATCTTTCAATAAATAAGGCAGTGTAAGTAGAACGTTTTCAGATTAAAATCTAGAAAAATAGCTAATGGCTGTCTCTTAGATCCACTGGCATCCACTATAGGTTGCATAAGCAGGTCATAAACCAATTTGTGGATATTTAATCATAGCAAAAATATCTGGAATGACCAAATTTTTAACAGTTACGAAATTAAATGAATTTTTATGAATGACATTACTTAAATATAAATCCTCTAGCATCAAGTCTGTATTTCTGTATGCAGTGTTCATTCCATTAATAGGTGGCTGAAAATTAGTTTATTGTTCATAAAAATGCAATACAACTTATTCACATAGTCAAAATAATTCATAAAGACTAACCCACCACCCGTATCAGATTTTATGAACTGATAATGCTTAGCCTGGAGGTTATTGCCACTAACTCCCTTTCAGCTTTTCCTATTAACTTTCCTCAAATTATATTTAGAAATGTTTTCATACATGTCTACTGCAGGATGCAATGAAGGGTTATAAGTACTACTCTTTTTAAACTGATTCCTATCTCAGTGCTACTATTTGTATTCACAAACGCGAACGATAAATTCAGCTAATGAGTGAACAATTTTAAATCGAACAACGTTTGTGATAAAGAAACAGATTGAGCATGGACAAAGCTGAAATCACATTTGAACAAACAGCAAGGTACAAAACAAATAAACTAAACATAAAACAAAATAAAGAAATGTACCTCTTCCTAGATGGGCACTTTTATTGACAAAAACTTAAGTGCTTTCATTCCAGGTAACTATAGAATTTCGTCAGAATAATATAACTTCCTACCACTTAAATAATCATAAAATGAATATTCATTCATAATCCAATCAATCACTTATAAATTATCATAAATTAAAATAAATGTTACTGCATAAAAAAAATCACATTGAGGTAATTTCTTTCAACTTCCTACTAATTAAAAGCAATATAACACACAAAATACATTTATTCAAAACATAAACATAAATTATATATATATATATATATATATATATATATATATATATATGTGTGTGTGTGTGTGTGTGTGTGTGTGACTAAAAAGAAAAGTAAGCTTAAAAGTAGGTTTATACACCTGCATTAATTTTATTCAAAGTTAATTTCTTCCAAGTTTCAAAACACAGTTCATGGATACCTTCCTATTTAAACCCGTGGGTTGAGTAGCATTCAAAAGGACCTGCTGATACAGTTCCCTAAATTCCAAATAAGATTCCCAATCTCCACCACCATCACCACCACATTACATTGAACCTTTTCCAGAGTAAAAAAAGTAAATAAAAAATTTGTTACATTTGACACAGCTCATAGAATGCTTAGCTAATGCATTATTTATGTCCTTTCTCTTAATAGCATAGGAGTGTTGGTAAATCCTAAAACTAAGTGCTTTTTCAGTTTATATATTCCTCTCCTACAGTACCACAATTGTGTTTACCATTTGTGGCAATAGTTCTGTGGTCGTCTGTTATCGTAATAGTATTTGTCATGTTAATGAAATGGCATTGTGAGTAATAACATTTGAACATACCCCAAGCGGGGTCTCATTTTGTTCTAGTTGTATAGCTATTAGACTTAAATTGTGACTTCAGATGTCTACCCCTTTTGTAAACAAAACAGGGGCTACTACCTAGCTTATCTCCAAACCTGAAAGCATCAAAGACCCCACTCCAATTTCTATCTAGAATTTCCCTTTCCTTGTGCTGACCATGCCTGAAGTACTAAACTTGAATACTGTCAGTTTTATTGGTATTCTTGCCACAAATGGTCAACAGATGAATTCTAATTCCACATTAGATTTTTTTGTTTTTAACACAAGCATCTATAACCCTACAAACAACAGTGACAGCACTTAGTATACAGGCGGTTCTGCCCTGTGTAAGTCAGGATAACATCAAAGATTTAAACAAACTGCAACCATGCAATGTTAATTTACAAACATCTAATACTGAAACAATTGAATTGGAGAATACAACTTCTCACAACAATTCCAATGAGAAAGTTTGTTTAAATAGTTGGTTTAGAAAAACATATTCTTTAAAAACAAGCCAACAAACACAACAGGCTGGGCCCTTTGAAGGACTACATACACAAATCTGTGAAGTTCCTTAAGAAATATAAGAGCTTACACTGGACAATGTATATTTTGAAGACTTAAATGGAAAAGGGTTAGGAGTAGCCTGAAGTGTTATAAGTTCCCCAGTAGGCTGGTTGAAGGATCAGTTTTACATTGAGAGTTGATTGATTTATTTGAGCAAACTGGTTTAAATCTAATAAGATTGCTGATGAGGAACAGAAATAGATAGATGAATATATTCTGCATAGTAAGGGTTAGATCAGAGTGCAGTGCAATTAATGCTGGTAAGACTCCTATAAAACAGTGGTAGGCAGTTCAACAGACAGCTTCTCTACTTTTTGTGCAAACTTTAATTAATTTGTCTGATTGACAGATCATTCATATACAAAAAGCTTTTGACAGTTATTTTGGGCAGATGATTTTTGTTAAAAAAGAATTCATGGACACACTTAACTTCATTAATCCTTCACTGATAATTGGGAAACAGAACTATGAAATAAAACATAAAAAAATATCAAACAATTGTTTAATATTACCAGCTTAATCAGCAGTTTACTTGGTACAGCAATATTAGATTAGTGCATTTTGCTGATAATGCACAAATCTTGGCAAGAAGGAAACCTTTCAGAAAAAAGAGAAGAGCAATTTGTCTCTACTCAGTGTTCCATCTTAAGGGAGTTGGGTTTCATTTGATAATGGAGCCACATATTCTACTTCACCTGCAGTGGAAACGGAACCTGAAATAAGACAAAATTCTCTTAACTGCAGTAAACAAATAGCAATGACTTATGTGATTCTGGCCCTTTAGAAAAAGAATGAGGGAGTAGAAAACAAAAAAAAAAAAAATTAGAAGTCATGATTTTTTCAGACGATTGTCTCAACAAATAATTAATTGGTGCTGATAATTTGTTACTTAATATTTAGACTTATTTTCCTGAAGTAAGTTTACTAAACAAAGGTTTGTATTTTATACCATTTGTAACAAAAAATTATTTCAATGTATGCTGATTTTAAATCTTTTTGCAGAAAGTTGAACATGGATTTTTTTTTTTTTTACCAAAAGGATGGTTGTAAGCAATTTGGTAAATCCAGAAGATTTTTTTCAGACAATCTACAGTTCAACCTCCTATAAATAAGTTTGTAAATAAGTTTGTAACTCCTTATGAAAATGTAGTGTTAAAAGACATTCATTTTTTTGACCTACTTTATTTAAGAGTGATGAAGATAACCTTTCCAGAGAGGAAAAGGTAGCTTTATCTTCTGTCAAAGAGAACAAAAAAGTTATAATAACATCAGCAGCTAAAGGGAGTAGTATTTTTAGGCAATGATACAGACCATCATATGGTATTTCATACTTGGGGGATGGGACATTTTACAAAAAAAATAGTTTTAATTTTTTTTTTTTGCTTGCAGAGGGGGTACAATTAGAATGATGCTATAAAAGGGGTTCCTATCAGCAGACCGAAGAAGTATGTTTTCGAATGCATCTTGGTCGAAATGACAAAACCGAAACTGCAAAATATCAAAGCGGCATTTCCCTGGGAAAGAATTCGCTTGGCTGCTTCAGTACTTTACCATTTTTGGCACTGTAGTGTGGTATCGGAGTTGGTATATTTACGAAGGGGGGTGTGGGGGGCATAGACCCCCATGTCGGGGGGGTGGGGGGGGGTGAAGCCCCCCAGTTAATCTCATGTTTTAATGTGCTTATTTTGTTTTTTTTTGGTTTTTTTTGGAACAGCATTTTTTTTTCCCTTGGAAAAAAAATCGCTGTTCTGACAGTTTGGTTTTGTAAGCTTTCGCTTACATGGGGTCGATTAATCACTGTTTGCTTACCTAAGCATTCAGTGATCTAATATAGACCCTATAAAGGCTAGATTAACAGCTTCAGAAACAGGGAAGAATTACCTATCTATAAAGTTCAAGGTAAGTCTGACTGTTTAAGTGGCATTTATTAACACTTATGGGACCAACACTTATATTATTATTAAAATAACATAAGAAAGCATTGGCACATTCTGAGGGCAAATGATTATCTCTCTGAAATACTACCCGAGACTTACAATTTTAGTAATAAACATACCATGAGTAATGGATTCCATTTGACGCACTATAAAAAGAAATTAGCTAAGGAAGTAAAGCCTATTACTTTTGGTAGATACACACCTAGTAGTTCTAGTGTATGTTGCAATTGTTCCAAATCTAAGAATGTAATAAAATCTAAGTAATTTAACTCTGCTATCACAACAAATTGTTTTAGAATTTATTCAGTGATTACATGCAAAAGTGAGGGGGTCATTTATTTAGCATTTTGCTAAGGCCACACATATGTTAGAATCTATAATTTTGAGTATTTGATTGAAGTATGATGTAAGAGAAAACATAGTTCACAGTATAAACTTTCTGTGGAACACATGTCGTGGATTTCTTTTTTGTTTGCATTGACAAAATAAGATACAGAAAGAGCATTTACAAAGACTGACAGAAATATTTGTCAGCTTTAGAACAACCACGCATCGTATGCCTAGAGTCATTACCCACTCCTGCCAGCTAATGAATAATTTATACGGCATTTTCTGAGTAGAGCACTAATCTCCATGGACCATTTTTAGACACAGCCAGGGAGTGGTGTCTGGCTATGTGACTTGCTCAGACTGCCATACTTTGGCAATGGAGGTTGAAGGAATCAAACCTTGCACCACTACAACACAGGAAACAGCTCAGTAACAGCTCCTTAATCTCCTAAATGACAGACTTTATAATTATGTTATAAAAATCACTGAAAAATTATTTATGTTTTTTGCAATATATTAGCAATAAATGTATTATGTATGTTTCATTGTAACATATAATGCATAGAATATTGTCATTCAATTTCAATAAATGCAACAGGAAGTCAGGTAATTTTAGAGCCGACTTTAAGCTTTAAATCAGATGCACAAATGCAAGGGAATAGATTCGCATTGATGCATCAACACTGAAACTTGTTTGTGGTCTGTGCTCCTGTCCTTGGCTTCCATTACACCTGTGGAAGTAAAGATGTTGCAACCTACATTTTTTGCAGTATGGTCCTAGCTTTTATATGGTGAATTTTGGATTATGTTGAGCTTCAGCACACCCCAGCTTTACCATTTCATCTGTGCATTGTGGATGTTATTTATTCAGCATAGTGCCCCAGTCATTGCTTAGTGAAACTGTTGCATAAAAGAGTAAAATACCATGACTGGAAGAACTCCCATGTCAGCCTCAGTAAAAAGCTAAGATCCCTCATAAAATCCTCCAAAGCTGGTTATGAAAACAAAATTGCCACTGATTCTAAAGACAATCACAAAGCAGTCTATACCTAAGTCAAGAATCTCAATGGCAACACTCAGATCTGCTCTGGGTTACAGCACAATGGCACTAAATATATAGTACCAACTGATATTGCCAACATCCTGGCAGATAGGTTCATTGCTAACTTTACCACTCCCCTCACCCCCTAAAGGGCCCATCCCTATACCAGAAGAATGCAAAGTTCCTGTAATCATGGCTGCACAGGTAAAAAACACACTCTCCAAAACCAAGAACACAGCATCCATGGGACCTGACAACATCCCAGGCTGTGTTCTACATGAATTACAGACTGAATTGGCACCCCACCTAAGCACCATGTTCAATCACAGCCTCACCTCAGGCTTTGTGCTCAATGAATGGCGCACAGTGACAGTTATCCCACTCCACAAAGGGGGAGCCACCACGGACCCCGGGAACTACTGCCCCATTAGCCTAACAAGCCTGGTCTGCAAGGCCATGGCATGTATCATCATGGAACTTATAAACAAAGACATTGATAATCTCCAAACTCTGGACCCCACCCAGTTCAGGTTTGTAAAAGGCAGATCATGTCTCCTAAACCTGACTGACTTCTTTGAAGCAGTCACCAAAGCCGTAGACGAGGGTAAGGTAGTTCACACAGCCTATCTAGATCTCGCCAAGGCTTTTGACACCATCCCCCACTCTGGAATTATAGATAAACTCACTAAACTAGGTATAAATCCCTATGTCACAAGATGGGTTGCCAACTGGTTCACTGACAGAACCTATACTGTGAAAGTAGCAGACTCCAAATCCGACTTCAGACCAGTGACAAGTGGAGTAGCACAGGGTTCATTTCTGGGTTCTCTCCTGTTTGGTATCTACTTTTCTGAAGTACAGGCTAGCACAGAAGGTCTTTGGCTAACGAAGTTCGCAGATGACTGCAAACTAGGAGCCATAATTGAAACTCCTAATGATGTAGATATCCTACAAAAGGGCTTCACTAAGACAGATGCCTGGTGTCAAAGCCATGGTCTCAAGCTCAATGCCAAAAAGTGCATTGTCATCCCCTTTGGTAAAAACTCTGTACCCATGAGCTACCACATAGCTGGTAGTCTACTTAACACCGAAAGTATGATAAGAGACCTTGAGACACAGGTGGACAGTAGTCTCTCCTTTGATAATCACATAACCACAGTAGTCAGGAAATCCTTCTATGTGGCACACCTCATCACAAAAGGTTTCTCATCCAGGAAAAAAGAGGTTATTGTTCCCCTCTACTCATCACTCAGACCCACAGAAGCACCAATAAATGAAAACAAACTGAAGAAAACCACAAAAGCACCAGCTTCCAAATGCACCGGTACTCTCACAAGTTTTATTGTAGCATAAAATGTCACTCCAACATGGCAAAAAGTACCCACTTGTACTCCGATTTAAAAACTCTAAACAGGACTGCTCAAATTAATTTCATGTAAAGCGCTTTTTGTCCGGATCTTATCCGGACTTCTTCAGACAAAAAAATACCACCATTTTCAATTACTATTTAAATACTTGCTCCTGTTTTCAGGAACCTATCAGGTTCCAACATTCCAATAAAAAAAAAAAAAAAATTAAAGCGATATGTGCTTATTCTAACACTATCACATTTCAATAGTTAGCTAAAACCACATTCATTAAAATACTTTAGTATAAATCAAAAGATGAAAGATTCAACAAATGAAAAATTCAGTCTATACTGTGTATAATTCGTTCCTCCTACAATCCCAAGTCAGACTCATATGTTGTCATTCTCTGTCCGTAAACAGTTAGCCATTCCCATCAGATCTCAATGAGAATATTTGTTACCTACCTCCTATATATTATTATATCATATGTTAACCATCTTTCCAATATTACCATGGGTCATTTATACCCAAAACACTGTCTTTTTTCCTTTTACCAAGTTGTTTATTTATTTATGCGGTGTTGGTTGTCCTACCCATATGAATGCCCTTATATTACCAACTTGTAGTAATAATTAAATCCTATAATCGATAGTAAACAAGAATTAGTAGGAGCAAACCACAGTAGATATAACACCAGTTCATATGTCAAGTCCCCAGAACTTCAAGAGTCTTGAAGTTCTGGGGACTTGACATATGAACTGGTGTTATATCTACTGTGGTTTGCTCCTACTAATTCTTGTTTACTATCGATTATTGTATTTGGCTGTTATAGTTGGAGCATTTATCCCATTCAGGCGACATTTTTACAATAATTAAATCCTACCACTGATTACATAGTGTCCCGCAGGCAAAGTTCCTTGTATCCCCTTACTGGCTACTAACTTTTCTAGTCCCCTCTTATATACGATGTTCTTATAGGTCTTTATACATACATATTGTATACAATGTTTACTAACTGTTTATCTCCACTCCGTTTCTTATGGGTGAGTCACTTGTTATTTTCTTATCTAGTCTAGTGTCATTTTTATACTTTATTTAGAATAATCACTACTTATTAAAATGTTCAAATCCCTCGTGTTAATGCCTGTTTACTAAGTTGTTGTTACTTATATCATTCTCTATAAATATACTTTTATGCATTAAAAGTAGTTTTACTCTCACCTTATTTAAATCCCCTGAATCACTTTCCTTATTCACTGCTAGTGAATTTAATGTCATTAGGTATACATAATGTGACCCTAGTGTGGGGATAATACCTGAAAGTCTTATTAAAAAATAATATTAACAATGTTATATACAATAACTCCATATTATATAACTACAATTGCCCTAAGATGTTAATGAGCTTTGTGTAAAGATGTTACAAATAAGTATAAGTCAGTAATCAATAATTTAGCCATTACAGGCAAAAATATCACTACCGAGTGGTAATTGAACCATGAATACTATATATGTAATTCATGGTTTACAATTGAATGTTGACAATCTATAGGTATAGAAAAGTCTTTATTTTCAGTTGTTTTTCTCATCTAAGAATGTTATGACTAATAAGGTACCTTTTTCTTTTATCTAAATAGACTCTTTAATTTTAATATTAATATACATGCTATAGAGCATGTTTCATTGAGTCCTGGTGCCTTGTTAGCCTCTAAACGTAACTGCCAATTAAGTTTGCTTAAATGATCCATGGTAATATTGGAAAGATGGTTAACATATGATATAATAATATATAGGAGGTAGGTAACAAATATTCTCATTGAGATCTGATGGGAATGGCTAACTGTTTACAGACAGAGAATGGCAACATATAGGTTCATAGGTTCATAGGTTCATAGGTTCATACTAGGCTATCTGCCCAAGGGCATTTATAAGCCTAGCCCATAGTTATGTGGCTTTCGCCACCCCTTTAGTTTGAATAAAAACTATGCCTATCATTTTTCTGTGCCTCTGTCAAGCAGTGACACTGAAGTAATCCCTGGGGTATATCTGCGATCTCCCATCCATTGGTCAAGATTCCTCTTGAACAAGGCCAGCGAGGTGCTCTGCCTCACATGTACCGGGATTTTGTTCCACAGCATAGGGAGTCTCTGGGTGATGAATCTGTCCCTCCAGCACGTTCTATTTATAACCGTGTCAAGGTTTAAGTCTCCGCCCTTGTGGTTCTGAGGGATCTAGATTTTTGAGGTGAAGCATATTCATCAAATCTGGGTTTGACATGGCCTTATATGTCAGGCACAGGTCACCTCTGAGCAAGCGGTATGAGACTGAATAAAGCTGGAGTTCTTTCAGTCGGGCAGCATAAGACATATTTTTGAGACCCTTTATCCTTTTGGTGAGGAACTTTTGGGGCCTTTCAAGCTGCATCAGGTGTCTGGTCAGATACATTCGAACGGGCATTGTACTCAATCATAGGTCTAATGAGTGATGAGTACAGGGGACGATGACCTCCCTTGATCTAGATGTGAATCCCTTCATGATCAGGTGGGCGATATAGAAGGTTTTCCTAACTACTTTAGCAACATGAGTGTCAAACGAAGACTACTGTCAACTTGGGTCCCCAGATCCCTGATGACTTTTCTGTGCTCAGTGGATTGTCACCTATATGGTAGCTAGGGGTAACCTTGTTTTTCCCGAAGGGTATGACTATGCATTTTTGGCGTTTAACTTCAGGCCATGGCTCTGGCACCAGTTATCCGTTTCTGTGAGGCCCTTCTGGAGGATATCTGTGTCAGATGTGTTTTCGACTATGGTGCCCAGTTTGCAGTCATCTGCAAACTTTGTCAGCCATAACCCTCCTGTGTTTGCTTGTACTTCAGAAAAGTAGATGCCGAACAAGAGTGGACCCAGGACTGAGCCCTGTGGGACACCACTTGTGACAGGCTTTGAGTCTGACATGGCTCCAGCAACTCTGACCCTGTGGGTTCTGTCGCTTAGCCAGTTTGCAACCCATCTTGTGATGTATGGGTTTACATTCAAGCTGATGAGTTTTTCGATGATACCTGAGTGGGGTATTATGTCGAAGGCCTTTGCCAGGTCGAGGTAGGCTGTATGGACTGCCTTTCCCTCATCAATGGCCTTGGTGACTGTCTCGAAAAAGTCAACCAAGTTTAAGAGGCAGGATCTGCCTTTGACAAAGCCAAACTGGGTTGGATCCAAAGTCTGCAAGTTCCCTATGTCTTTATTTATGAGTTCCATTATGATCCTCTCCATGGCTTTGCAGATAAGGCTTGTCAAGCTAATGGGGCGGTAATTTCCAGGGTCTGTGGAGGCACCGCCCTTATGAAGTGGGACCACAGTCGCCGTGCGCCACTCCTTGGGTACGTATCCTGAGGTGAGGCTAAGATTAAACAGCTGTCCTAACTGTGGGTTTAATTCCTCGTTGAGTTCATGAAGCACACAGCCGGGGACACCATCCGGTCCCATGGATGCTGTGTTTTTTGCCTTAGTGAGGGCAGTTCTCACCTGGGCGTTGGAGATGTTTGGGGGGCTAGTCTGACTTGGAATTGTAGGAAGAACGAATTATACACAGTATAGACTGAATTTTCCATTTGTTGAATCTTTCATCTTTTGATTTATACTAAAGTATTTTAATGAATGTGGTTTTAGCTAACTATTGAAATGTGATAGTGTTAGAATAAGCACATATCGCTTTATTTTTTTTTTTATTATTGGAATGTTGGAACCTGATAGGTTCTTGAAAACAGGTGCAAGTATTTAAATGGTAATTGAAAATGATATTTTTTGTCTGAAGAAGTCCGGATAAGATCCGGACGAAAAGAGCTTTACATGAAATTAATTTGAGCAGTCCTGTTTAGAGTTTTTAAATCGGAGTACAAGTGGGTACTTTTTGCCGTGTTGGAGTGACATTTTATGCTACAATAAAACTTGTGAGAGTACAGGTGCATTTGGAAGCTGGTGCTTTTGTGGTTTTCATCACTCAGACCCATTATAGAGTACAGCTCCCCTTTTGGTATTTACCTCACAAGACATCTACAACAACTGGAAAGGCCAGGGAAATACCTCACAAAGAGGATTATCAGCCTCAAACAGATACCCTATGCAGACTATCTCAAAAAACTCCAGCTTTACTCCTTCGCATATCGCCTACTCAGAGGCGATCTCTGCCTAACATACAAAGCTATGTCAAACCCAGAGCTGTTGGACATGCTGCACTTAAAGAAATCCCAACCCCTCTGAGCTACATGCTCTAGGGACCTAAACCTTGTCACCACAATAAACAGCACATGCTGGAGGGATAGATTTCTGTCCCAGAGACTTCCCATACTCTGGAACAAACTACCTATCTATATCAAACAAAGCTCCTCATTAGCACTCTTCAAGAAAAATCTTGATGATTGGATGGGAAATAGGAAATTCACCCTGGGGATCACCTCTTTGGCTTTGCTCGACAGGGCACAGGAAAATAATTTTCTAGGGTGGCAAAAGCCAGGGTACCTTTTTGGCTAGGCTTGTATAAGCCCTAGGGCTGATAGCCTAGTACCTACCTATGAATCTATAATCTAGGTTAATGCTTAAATAGTTTAGTGAAAATACCACAGTGCTCATACGCCTCTCTGGTTTCCTACCTCTGATGTCATAATTCTCTTTTGTGATATCATAGTCTGTGCCCTCACAAATAACTATGCCTTTAGTAGCCTTATCTAACATCAGGCCGGAAGACAACAGCAGACAGTTACAAATATTTTGCTTTAATACAAGTAACTACAGTAACAATTAAAGAGGCAGTAGGAATGCATTTTATGATACCAAACAGGAAGATTTCTGTTAAAGTTTTTTTCATGTTTGTAAAAACTGCCTAAAAGCTGTCAGTTGTAGTTCAGGTGCATTAAGAATATTTGGTCTTTGCGACAAAGGCTGAAGTAACATTTGGGACTGAATACGTTTAAAAATGCATTGGAGGAAAGGCCTTCTACAATCAAATCTCACTAGAGTTATTGCACATAAAGCACATTTCCTAAGGCCATGTTCTGGTATAAAATATGCTTATCTATAATTGGCATGCTGATAAACAACAGCATGAGCACATACTGCCCATGTTGAAGGAGCAGGAGTAGGAAATACTGGGGGCCTATCATGTAATTTGCAAGTTGCTGTGTTTTTTCTTTTTCTTTTTTTTTTTTTGTGGGATGAGTTTGCATTGGGTGATGTAAATAGGAGGTGTTTCAGAAATAGAAAGAAAATGAATGTACTTTAAACACTAACATATTGCTTAATCCAAGGGCTGCCTATAACTGATAAAAAAATTAATGACCATTAGGATACATGAAGTTTGTGGTCTTTATGGGGCTTGGCGACTGTGCTGGTAGGGGATTAAGTGGCCTGTTCTTAGGTGTGTGCTTCCATTTTTCGCTGAATTTGTAGACCCTCTGTGATATTTGACAGACACAAAAAAAGAAAAACAGAAGTGCTAGAATTCTGCAAATTTTGTTCATCATCTCTGATACCAATGTTTTATTTATTTATTTGCATGTGTTAATCAGAACAGAGTACTGAACACAAATGACCACTCTCAGCTTCAACCCTTGAGGAAAGAAAGAAAAAAAATGTTCTAGTAAGTTCACATGAATGTGTCACTTACATGCGCAGAGGTCTTTGCATCATGGTCACAAAATGTCGCAACCCTTCCATTCGAACCACCAGAATAGAAAGCTACATGGACTGAATGTCATTAGAATTCAAGGAATGAACTGGTTCTTTATCTCACACCCATTGGGGGTAAGAACTGACATGTCTCATGCAGGTTGGTAAGCTGGTAACATAATGATGAGTACATAAGATTTTAGGAGATTAAGTATAATGAATGCAAACAGGATTTCTGAATATTGAGTTGGAATGTGGGTTCATTTTATACTGAGGAAATCATGAGGTTAATTGATATTAATCTAGATGTTTTGGAGGAATGGGAAACAATGTGAGTCTGAGACTTCACTAAGTTCTACAGACAAAACAAAGAAGAAACAGTGTTATTCTCCAGTCTACTCATTATTGAATTATTGATTATTCATTTATTAGTCATTTATTTACTGTAAATGTGGGGTTATTGTTAGACCATTTCAGCTCTGACACTGGCCTCAAGGACAAAGAGAAATGCAACATATATGGGAATTTTTAGGCTAGTTAATCAACCAGCATATTTTTGGGGTGGTGGGAGGAAATTTGAGTACCTGGAGAAAAAAAAAACTCACTATGAGAAATGCCACACAGACTGTGACCCAAATTCAGGATTGAACCCTGGACTCTGGAGCTAATTGGAGGCACAAGGTGAATGCTGTGTTCTGTTCTTCAGGGTTCACTGTGCACATGGAATGGATTTCTCTGAATGCTGTAGGTGGAAGCAGTCAGGGTACTGAAAGAGTAGGTAAATTCTCCATTTTTTCTGTCCAGCTCTCCAGTCAGTCTTACATTCATCTTGGCACTGGTTACATTTAGGTAAATAGAAAGTTTTATGGTAAATGCAGTTTATTATGGAAATTTTAAATGCAGTGTACATTTCAAGAATAACATTTCAGTCTGTCTATCCAGAGTCATGGGACTCAATGAAATGGACAAAATAAAAGGGCAATAACATTAACATTCAAATTCATAGGTACTACTCTGCCTGGGCAACCTCAGCTAAAACATTTTGAAAAAAATGCATTTACTTTATGCAATTATTCTGTCACTCTTCCTAGAAATGTACCACTTTTTTATACATTACACGATATGGGAGCATATATTGAAATTATGCACTTTATTTTTTTCTTTTCTGCTGTCAATGTAAATACTAACTCTAGCTTCAAGATTTTTTTTTCTTTTTCACTTTTCTTGGCTTCCTGTAACACATAAGATTTAAATCAGGCATCTGGAATCCTAAAAAAAAAAAAAACACTCAACTTTGAACAAGTCCCTCCTTTGATTTGGAAATCATTGTGTCCCAGATTATTTTAAGTTAAACTGCTATAGTTTATTCACCAACAAGCATTTTTTCCTGACAGCACCAATAATTTTATCCCTTACTGAGTGATGGAGACTTGACAGCTGCATTTTAAAATATTTTTCTTGTTAACATATTTCAGTTCACTGCATGTAATTATTTTCTCAGACATTGCGTAACATGGACATCTGTTCATTTTGCAAATGACCAGCAAGGTGTGATTATGAAGTTAAGCCTTATGCAATCTGTAGACAGTCTAAATTCAGGAGCTTGAAGTGGAGCTGAGAAGTCATTTTATAAACAGTCTGATGTTGCAGTGTCTGCAGGTGAACAAGTGTACTCTGTTTAAAGATGTTTTGAACGTTCGCTTCCAGCCACCAGGATTTATGGCTATCTAGGCAGTAACCCAAGAAAGTCTTCGGTGACAGTGGCTCAAACAGTGAAAAGTAATTCAGACATTAATACTTGCCCTGGCTACACTCCATTTGTTATTGCTTACCAGACAAATCTGTTGCTTGCCTTCTCTAAACAAAGATGTCTGTACTAAGAAAATATGTTCTCAGCATTTTCTTAGTGCATACCCTGCTATCATATTTATTCTCTAGTGCAAACATATTGTATATATTAATATTTGTTATATTACTAATCTGTCATTTTTACAGAATTTGAAAATCAGAGAAAGATCACACCTCAGTCCAAAGTACTGTACAATCTCAGAGATATTAAATAATTCCATTCCTGAAAACTTAGGACATCTTTATCACCTATATTCTAAAAGGGCAATCAGAGCAAAAAGTGTTCTTGCCATTCACATGGTTTAATGAAGTTAGGACTGCTGGCCTGGAGTGGACAACTATAGTTATTATTGTTTACTTAGAGGTAAGACTGAATTTGCACACCTTTAACAGCCAGTCAAGTCATGGTGAGATTTGTTTTACATTTTTACATGCAGGGTTACACAGCTGCTGATCTTGCATCATGTAATTCTTACCATCTGTTGCTGATAGTAATTAAAGCCAGCTATACTCAAGATTACCAGTGAAAGCCAAATGAGGCAGCATAAATGCAGTTTACTGATGAAAGCATCAGGTAGTATTTTCTTAGGTACTTCTTTACTTAACAGTAATAAATGTACTCTAATAGGAATACACTTAGAAATGCACTTCCATACTTCCTTCTGTTAGTCCTCTTTCCTGAATTTCTTGTTTCTTCTTATAATATCACCTAGGCAAACTTTAGTGTGTAGAAAACATTTTTTACATTCTATTTTTATTATTTCTATTTTATTTTATTTTATTTCCTAGTAAAACGCGACCCCTAACCGGGAAAAGCCGGAAGACACAAATTTTATTTTATTTCCTGCTGCAGATCATGAAGGTCTTAACACCATTTCTCCCCTTAAATATCATGTTACTATTGAGAGGAATTTGTCTCTGCTTGCATGAGATAAAGGAAAGCACAGTCTTTGGTTGTTTTTGCCACCAACAGTTTAAAATCTTATTTTGGCTTCCTTACAAATGCTTGATATGAAATTGCTCATATATCAGTAATTCACAGGGGAAAAAAGATGAATGGCATAAAGCTGAATACTTTTTTCCATAGGAAATCATTGCCGGTGTGATTTCTAAATGTACACCCACAGTGATTCACTATTTTAGGGAGATTTCTTCTTCCTTTAAGTTGTTGTGGTCATGGAGATGATTTGCCCTTCGCAGAAAAGAGAAAAACAAATGAAGTGTTTTGCCTTTTTGGATTTTGGGCATTTTATTTTTTAGTATTTTGGAACATTGACTTTCAGAAAGTCAGCATTTCATAGTAGAACCCCTCACTTTATGTGTAAGTGATGTCAGCATATTGTTATAATAACTATTACAGTTAAAGTGAAACTTTTCAAAAGAGTTAGCTGTTGAAGAAATGTTCACGTTAAGAACAGGATTCAGTAATAATGCTATATTATGTAACTGTAGTGCTGCTGTTATTCATATGGTTGTAAAAATGAAGGACTTGTAAAGAATACTACAGAATCTATAACTAATACTTCTCATAAGGAATACTACAGAATCAGTTACTACTGCTTCTCGTAAGGAATACTACAGAATCAATTACTACTGCTTCTCGTAAGGAATACTACAGAATCAATTACTACTTCTTCTCGTAAGGAATACTACAGAATCTATAACTAATACTTCTCATAAGGAATACTACAGAATCAATTACTACTGCTTCTCGTAAGGAATACTACAGAATCAATTACTACTGCTTCTCGTAAGGAATACTGCAGAATCAATTACTACTGCTTCTCGTAAGGAATACTACAGAATCAATTACTACTGCTTTTCATAAGGAATACTACAGAATCTATTACTACTGCTTCTCATAAG